>NC_142742.1:8172500-8342500 GCF_051943395.1 Hippocampus bargibanti | reverse complement strand
TCTACTGAGCGTATTTTACAAAGATTCCAGCGCATATAGCTATACGTTACGTTTTAAGAATATTCCGGAAGTCTTGTTTTTGAGTTGGTGATGAGTCCGTACGTGACGTCACTGAAGGAACGCCCCTGACCAAAAAAAGGACACATTGTAGCAGTCCTTCCATCACGTCAATGCTTGTTTGGTCTGAAAACCTCGTGTTGCAGCAGAAGAGGGCGTCCAAGCTCATATAAGGAAAGTATCAACCTGTGGAAACGCAATACACTGTCATGTCTACAAGAGGTAAACATTTTCTGCCTCTTTTCTGATACACTACATTGCAGTCCAGATGCCTCAAAATGACACGGAATAAATTCTTTAATTGATTACAAACATGTATGCTTTCCTCTTCAGAACTATATGAATCATATTCATAACTGTATGTGTAACAAGAAAGCATATTCTCCGAATCTGAAGCCATTGTTTTGATTCTCCAGCAATGCAAGACGTCTTGACGTGACGTCACGAACTGGGGCGGGACTTTCTGAAAATGCCCAATTCGCAGCTCAATTTTTTGCTGATTTTGGACACTTTTTTTTAAGTCATTTTTATTGGTGTTTTGCATTTGAATAAAAATATCAGACTGCGTGTTTTGGGTATTTTAGATGCTATAAAACGTTTTTCTGATGTCAGTTAGGAAACAAAAAAGTGACGTCGGTTGTCCTTTAAAGAGACAGGCAGACGACAGAGAGAGAGAGTGACAAAATGAATAGAAAACAGTGAAATTTGGACTCGTTTCAACTTTGATAGTTCAAAGGCAGAGTGTAGACTGCAAGGTTAAAATTCCCATCAATCAGGCACCACAATAACCCGCACAAGCCATCTGTACACTTAACCCAGCTAAACAGAACAGAACAGGAACTAGGTAAAATGATCGCAGAGAAAGCACCTCCAAGAAGGTTACGTTCCTCATCAAGTGTTTAATGCTGATGAAACTGGCCACTCCATTCCATCAAGCCATCGACCATCACAAAGGTCGATAAAACGACTTTATCATACAGTACAGTTTATTTCTTTAATTATAATACCATAGCACATTTATCATACATATAATAAAGTATATTTTGTGGAGTTTTAAGGCTTAGAAAATTAGAAAGGAGAAAATTATGTTTTATGGGGACCTGGGAACGGATTATTCTCATTTTAATGGTTTCCTATGGGAAATTATTTTTTGGGATACACACTTTTCGCTTTATACACTATGTCTGGGAACCAATTAAGGTCGTAAACCAAGGTATCACCGTAACTCTATTTTTCAGATTTCCATCTATTGCGGGTGGTCCTGGTCCCCATTAACCGCGAAAAGTGAGCGATTACTGATATTCATTCCATGAAAACAGATATCTAATTAATATTCATCCAATATTTGGTCTAAATTGTCTTCTTTTTTTATCAGTAGCCTCATAAGTGACCAAATATGTTCTCACGCATGATTGAAGGTGAAAATAATTGACGGGTGAAATTATACAACCAGCAGAGTGACGCCTTCTGCTTGCGATATATCACTTATACTTCATTTCTCATTGTTTCTATTTGCAGCTCACATGCAAGTGTGTGCGTGTGGAGGGGGGGGGGGGTTGTGGGGGTGAGCAACGTCACTCTGTGTAAGTGAACAGGATGTTTAATAATTGAGCAGTCATGCAGATTATAGCAGCCTTGGCCCTTTTAAAGCAAATTAGAATATTCCATCCTGTCATTTTGTCAATCTGGGGGACACGCACATGCACACAGACATGTTGTTCGTCAATTTGAGATTCATGGCAGGGCACCCTGCGACAAAAGAAATGACACGCATGTGTCGTAAAATTGGCCTTGGCGTTACTAAGTACAGTCATACCTTGGCTTACGAACTTAATTAGTTCCCAGGCAGAGTGTGTAAGGCGAAAAGTGTGTACCCCAAAAATTTATTTCCCATAGGAAACCATTAAAATGAGAATAATCCGTTCCCAGGTCCACATAAAACATAATTTTCTACTTTCTAATTTTCTAAGCCTTAAAACTACACAAAATACACTTTATTTAATGTATAATAAATGTGCTATGGTATTATAATTAAATAAATAAACTGTATTATATAATAAAGTTGTTTTATTTACCTTTGTGATGGTCGTTGATGGCCAGATGGAATGAAGTGGCCGGTTTCATCAGCATTAAACACTTGATGAGGAACATAACCATCTTCTTTCACCATCTTGAGGAATGATCCCTAGTAGGTGCTTTCTCTGCGATAATTTTATCTAGTTCCTCATCAATTGTGATCTGTTTAGCTGGGGTGAGAGATTTTTGCATCAAGTGATTTATGGGATATTTTAACCTTGCAGCCAACACACTGCCAAGGCAAAATTTTCATAAATTTGACATTCGTAAACCGAAATGTTCGGAAGCCAAGGGGGTCGTAAACCGAGGTATCACTGTCTTGTTTTCCAGGGCACATCTGATGTCAGACTGACTCATGCACTGCCATTCACAAATTAATTCGGTAATTGAAAATATGATGTAGAGTGACATTCCCGAATTTGCTCGGGTTTTGTTTTTTCATGCTTGGGTGATGATAACGCGCTGGCCATGGCCTCTGGCAATGTTTTTGCCCCACAAGGGGGCAGCATGTCCTTTTTTTCTATGTGAGCACTTTGTTACAGCTTCAGCTGTCGTTCAAGCGCTATATAAACCAATATGTATGTGTTGCGCACCACAGAGCGGCAGACATGACGCGTGTCAGCGCTGCGACTGCCAAGGAGGCGTTTGCACAAGCTCAGGTGAAAAGTGGTTTTTGTGAGTCCAAATGGCACTGCGCCGTCCTCAAATTGGGCTGGCGGGCTTGAGTGCGCCAGCTTGCGGGGAGTTGATCTATTTGCTGTCTATTAGCTATCTATCTGGCTAGCAGGCTATCTAGCTGGCTACCTAGCCTGCTATCTACATGCTGTATATTAGCTATCTATCTTGCTAGCTGGCTATCTATCTAGCTAGCTATTAAATATATTTCTAGCTATCTATTGGCTATCTATCGAGCTAGCTATTAAATATCTCACTAAATATACCCCCATTCAGGTCATGATGAAGGCTATGAAGGTGTTGGGTGATAACGATCAATTAATTTGCGCTTGTAAATGAAATGTACGATTTACAACCCCCGAGTCCGCGGCCCGGGGGTTGGGGACCGCTTTAAGGTATTGGGTATAAAGCCGGCAAAACCAGCGAAGGATGCTTAAAAAAACAAAATAATAAAATCTCTTGTATTTCAGTGTAGGCCTTCAGTAGTGCTACGTCTGAATCAATCCAGACTGAAAAAAGTGTTCTGTGATTTACTACAAGTCCACTAGAGGGTGCTATTAGCCAGGAAATAACAGACCGACCTTTCTTAATGATGTTCATTTTTTCTTGAAAAGTCTGTCTTGAAAATGGCTTTAACAGTAAATCTCCAACCAAATCCATTTCTTCTCCTTCAGCCATTATGGGTTGACAAAACTGATATCATATCAACACAATATAAATACTTATTTGTTGAGCAATATTTTTTCCCAACCAACGAATCAGAAGACGAAGTGATGTGACGTCATCATTACTCTCGCACCTGATGAGAACGAATTTGAAATTGGCTCGGTTCAAGGAAAAGAAATCTACGGAAGAGGATTAGGTCCAATAAAGTTTAAAAAAAATAAAATGTTACTTTAATATCAGTAAGCAGACTTTTATACGGATTATTATCATTAAAGTCATTATATGAGAAGGAAGTCACTATTCTGATATTTAAAGTCTGAAGTCAAAGTGAGACTCTTGCAAAATTTATGTTGTTTTCTATAACGGCCCTAATCAGCTTCCGTAAAACTCCCATTGCTCATACAAGTTACGTTCAATCAGCTGTCGCCGCTGACCGAATTCAGGGCTTGGGTAGAGGATCTTGACATAGCAACACTAAAAGCTGAATTCTGATTGGATGGATAATAAAATCTACACTTGAAGCGGTACGTACAAGCTCGAGAAACTCCACAAAATCGCGTGGCTGTTCAGCTTCATTGCATGTACATTTGCACAGCAGCTCTTACACGAAAAAGTCATGCGTTACAGGCAGAGGTAATCGTGGGGGTCGGGAGAGGGAGGGGGGGGGGTTATTAATAAAAATGCGTCCGTTGCCATTTAAGCTTGAATGACTCCATGTAGAAGGAAGTGACATGCGAACGTGCATCCTCAAGCTACAAGTTTGTTTTCATTATTATTATATAATGCAGTGATTTATAGATATGAGGTATAAAAATAACTCCTAGCCTACTTAGGAGAATAAGCACCCTCAGCACGCCGATAACACGGCGTTCACTACTTAGACTTCCGCTGCTCAGGAAGTGTTTCTTCTTTCTTATTTTCTACCACCCCGTTGACACACACGCACACACACACGCACATTCCTTTACATTCTAAATTCCTCCACTTAAATTCCAACTTGATTTGCCTGTTTCTCTCTCTCTCTCTCTCTCTCTCTCTCTCTCTCTCTCTCTCTCCCTCCCTCCCTCCCCCCTCCCTTCCTCTCTCTCTCTATATATATTTCTTTCTATTTCTCGCTCTCCCTTTCTCCCTCTCTCTCTTTCTCTCTCTCCTCTCTCTCTCACTGTCTCGCTGTCTCTCTCTCTCAGTCTCTCTCCCTCTCTCACTCTCTCTCTTTCTCTGTTCCACTCTCTCTTCTTCCGTTCCTTCCTTGCCTCCCCCCTCTCTCTATATAAACATATATACTAAATACGTATATCTATCTCTCTCCATTTCTCTCTCTCCTTCTCCCACTCTCTCTCTCTCTCTCTCTCTCTCTCTGGGTCTCCCTCTCTGTGTCTATCTCTCTCTCCCTTTCTCTCTCCCTCTGTCTTTTTCTCTCTCTCTGCTTCTCACACCCTTTCTCTCTCCCACACACTCTCTCTTTCTCGCTCTCTCTTTATCTCACTCACTCTCTCTCTCTCTCTCTCTCTCTCTCTCTCTCTCTCTCTCTCTCTCTTTCTCTCTCTCTCTCTCTCTCTCTCTCAGTCTCTCTCCCCCTCTCTCACTCTCTTTCTCTGTCCCACTCTATCTCTCTCTCCCTCTCTTGCCATCAATCTGACCGAGGGAGAGGAGAGGACGATGAAAGGATCTCCTCAACTAAACCACCAGAGTGAAGAAAGAGGAGGAGGAACGCACTGCAGCGAGAAAGAATGCCTGCTCTCTCTCTCTCTCTCTCTCTCTCTCTCTCTCTCTCTCTCTCTCTCTCTCTCTCTCTCTCTCTCTCTCTCTCTCTCTCTCTCTCTCTCTCTCTCTCTCTCTCTCTCTCTCTCTCTCCTCCGCGTTCCTCTTCCTTCAATCCCCTCTTCTTGCCAATGACACCATGAACCCGCCCGCCGCTTGTTGCTAAGGAAGGAGCCAAACCGGCGGAAAGGAGTGCAGCGGACAGGACCGTCCGCTCTTTGCTTTCGAAGGTAATGGAAGCTTCACTTTGTGGCAGCTGGCAAGTGTCGTACACGATGTGTGTGTGCGCGCGCACACATCGTGAGAGTGACTGTCAGTAGACCCAGTATGTGATTTTTTTTGTTTGTTTTTTTGTTTTACCGCTTTAGTGTGTGGATTTATGTTGTTTCACTTCAATGGGTCTACCATTCGTGGACATTCATTTGCATGCTGTAGTAGTGAAGTTGTTTATTGTCTCCAGAAATAGTGTTGCATGACAAATAAATAAATAAAATTGGCTTTTAATATATTTGAAGTTATCTTTTGAATTATGTGAGCAGGTGCTTAGCAGGTCTCCTGAGGTTTCGGGTGTGTGTTTTGATATCACTCGAAAGGCGACAAAGTTCAGTACAGATGAAAATGTTTGTGAATGCTGATGTGGAAATAGCTTGTTTCATTATAGCAATGGTGGTTCTAGGCCAGGAACCGTCAGATGCTCAGGGCCTCGACCTGTTGTCATTGTGAAGCAGCCGCTAGTTGTCTGCATAAGCTTGATGTTTGGAATTTTTTTTAAACACATATTAGTTTTTAGTGGGGAGAGTCCATTTTGTTGTTGTTTTTTTCTAAATTACGTAAAAATGTAATTTTTCAAAGTCAACGGGGAGCTTTTCTACTTGTTAACATCAAAATAGTTCCATTGGTGGAAGTCCTATGGAATTGAATTGGATTAGGTGGTGGAGAAATTTACATTTCACCGAAGCAAAGTGATGGAAGGTAGAGGAAAGGAAAGAAAGAAGAAAAATTAAATACAGGAGCTGCTGTAAAGGCAGTCTCTCTCACGGTGCCATCTTGAAGTCAAAAGAACAAAAAAACTAAATAACAAATAATATGATAACACAAAGACATAGACAGTCGTTCAATCTTAAGCACTTTCTGCACAATCTTTGTCGTATGAAGCAGTTCTAGATGAAAGAGGAGACGGTAAAAGCGTCCTTTTCACCAGTGGATCTGGGACGTCATGGTGAAATGTGCACGTCTGCTACAAGCTAACTGTTGAAAGCAAACACAAAGCTGTAGCATCCATTGACGAAAGATATTGTCTCACATTTGTTGTCCCACGTTAATCCGCTTCAATTCCATGCAGCGACAGTTTCACATACGCATCAGCGCTCCTTTCTTCTCATCGCGTCATCATATTGGGGCTTTAACTCATTCACTACCATTCACGAATTTATTCGGGAATTGAAAATATGACATCAAGCACCATTCTCGAATTAGTTCGGCTTTGTTTTTTTTTCTTGCTTGGGTGCCGATAAAGCTATGGCCAGACCTCTGGCAATGTTTTTTCCCATCCACAAGGGGACAGCATTAGCCTTTTTTCCATGTTAGCGCTTTGTTCCAGCTTCAGCTGTTGTTAAAGCGCTATATAAACCAATGTGTATTTATTGCATTGTATTTTGTACAGACGCCCCCATTTCAAGCACAGATAACTCCAGACCCATATAACTTAGGAATAAACTCTTTCTCTGATGAAATAAAACAGTGTAATGTTTCTTACACTGCATTGAATGTTTATGTTGTCCTAAAACTCTATATTCTGTGGGTCTTGGAATTTGAGTGACAATGACAAAAACCCTGGCACTGGAGTTGACACATTTTTGCACATCTGGCTGTGAATGAGTTAATGTAATATCTCCTTATTTATCCCTCACCGTGCTGCTATATGAGGCAAACACGCTGGAAGCATGTACAGGGCATGTAATCCAACCCCCCGCCCTCCTCACCTCAGTCCATGCAGGCCGATTAAAGGACTAACAAAGGCCTTAACCCATTTAATACACAGACGAGCCCTCGGTGGCAAAGTATGTGTGAGACCCGGTTATGAAAATCCTTTGTGAAGCAGAATTAATTCAACGCGGAGCGTCAGAGAGAAGGTGTGGGGTTGAAGGGGGAGGGGGTACAAGGGCATTCACGCGAGGAGACAGCCTGGAGAAAGTGATGGCGAGGTCGGAAATAAATCTCTTCACAGATGCTCCCAAAGCCATGGGTGGGCGAATGAATAAGATTTGTCTTTGCCATTTTTTTCTCAAGTTATGGACGTTATTGTCATGTTCCGGTTGGTGACCAACGGGTGGCACTGTAGGGCCCCATCTGCAGCTGCACAGGTGTTGGTTGTTTTAATCAGTGGCAGTCAAAAGGACACCCGGCACAACCATTTTGTGTCAGGTCATTGTTTGTTTCACCCTGTCAGGTTTGTTTTGTCTTGTCATATTTTACTCATGGTTTTGTTTGCTACTTTGGACATTCTTGTTCTGATGTCTGTCGTTTTGAGATTTTGTCCTTGCTGACTTTATTTAAAGGACAACCGACGTCACTTTTTTGTTTCCTAACTGACATCAGAAAAACGTTTTATAGCATCTAAAATACCCAAAACATGCAGTATGATATTTTTAGTCAAATGCAAAACACCAATAAAAATGACTTAGTGTCTAAAAAGTACTTCAATTTGAAACCGGAAGTGGCCAGTTTCAGAAGGTCCCGCCCCCATGTTCGTGGTGTCACGGCAAGACGTCTTGCCTTGCTCTAAAATCAAAACAATGGCTTTCTTATGCTTTGTTGTTACTCATCCAGTTATGGATATGATTCAAATAGTTCTGAAGAGGAAAGCATACATGTTTGCAATCGATTAAAGAATTTATTCCGTGTCATTTTGAGGGAGGAAATGTAGCACAGAATATGTGTCATCTGGAGGGGGGAATGTAGCACCGAAAAGAGGCAGAAGAGGGCGACAAAGCTCCGTGGAAAGCTCAGTGGAAACGGGCTGATTAATTCCTTACTTTTTTTGTCAGTGAATATCAAATAGATGCTCTGTGCCACACACAAGGATTCACCATCGCGTTATTTATGTGTTTTCCTTCTAATTTCGCCATCAACACGGATCAACACGAAGTTTTCAGACCAAACAAAGTATTGCAAAATGCATTGAGGTGATGCAAGGTATGTCATTTCTCCTTGAGGGGCGTTCCTTCAGTGATGTCGAGTGAGGACTCGTCACCAACTCAAAAACAAGACTTCAGGAATATTCAGAGCGAGTCTTAAAACGTAAAATACAGCTATATGCGGTGGAATCTTTGTAAAATACGCTCAGTAGAAGTCATTTGAAGCCATTTTACAAATTATGGACACAACTTGTCCGGAGACGCCGGTTGTCCTTTTAATACAATGATTCAAATACACCCTGCTCCTCCCTCCTGCCTGCTTTTTGTTTTTCACCACCATCACCACCTCGTAAATCGTGACAATTATCGTCTCCAGCTGGTCTCGTTCTGTCCGGTTGCACTCGGGTCAGCCAATCATCTCTTGCAAATTTGTTCACTCTGCCCGCCTGTTTGTTCTTATTCAGGTTGGATTTAGTTCCACCTGTCCGGCGGCTTCATTAGTGGTTGTTGTTGTTATAAGGTGTTGGCGCCCTTGGTAAGTGTCTCCGTTGTGTTCTGCTCTGAGTTTCTCGTCAAGCCTTTTGTCTTTTTTTCTACAGCAGTTTTGATTTCATAAATGTACATTTCAATCGCAGCTGCTCTGCCTTGGCAGATATTTTTTTGGATTATGTCTTATTGGATACTGTGACAAACACTAGCATGTTAGGCAATATCTCTTGATTTATCGATTTTTTTTATCATGTTTTCCCCTCCCACGAGGGGGCACCATTTGCCTTTTGTCCATGTTAGCGCTTTGTTCCAGCTTCAGCTGTTGTTAAAGCGCTATATAAATCAATATGTACAGTATGTATTGTATTTTTTACAGCCGCCCCCATTTCAACCTCAGATACCTCCAGACCCATATCACTTAGGAATTAACTCATTTTTTTTTTTTGCTGATGAAGAGAGTAAGGTCTGAATTGAATGTTGACATCGTCCTAAAAGTCAATATTCTGTTGGTTCTTTAATTTGAGTGACAATGACAAAAACCCTGGCACTGGAGTTGACAGATTTTTGCACATCGTCTGGCAACCGATATTGCAAATGTGTATTGACATGGTTGTGGAATAGTTTGGTTGACTTACGGGCATGTTCAACATTATTTTTTTAAATCTCATGTTTCAAATCAATACTAGCCTCGGTCGTATGATCAATCTAATCAATCCAGTCGGTGGTTAAAGAACTTTATTTTGTCATATGACTGACTTGAGGCGAAAGCTCTACGGATGACAAAGTGATGTTCTCTAGAACTGTCGCTGCAAGCACTTTCAAAATAAACCATCTCATTTTTCTAAACAGAATATTAGTTTGGTGCGGCTGTTCAAGTGGCGCATGTGTTTTTTTTCTGATAGGTCTGAGTAAAGATGGCGGAAGGCTCCAAAGAGCGACTCGGCGTGGGCATCACAGATCCAGATGAAGATTCTCCAAACATGATTGTCTACAGAAAGGCAAGACTGACTCCATTTTTTTGGGGGGGGCGGGGGCACATCTCAGATTTGTGACAGCTCACTGGTCCGTATCGAACTGCATCTTTGCACTGCAGTCTCCTGCGTTCAAACAAATCACCTGAGAATTCAGTGTCTCTGTCACAAACCGGACAGGTTTCATATGTGCATCGTTGAAGGCAGTCGAATGAGGCCGCCATCTTGTGGAATGTGATTCTGTCAATTTTTCTCGCTGTCATCGATTGGCAAAGTGGCTGAACGATAGCAATTGATTGTTGGCATTGATGCTGACAATGTATGCTTATTGTGGTTTTGGACTTCTTCAATAACAATTGATTGTCGCCTGTTGGCATTGGTGATGACACTTTATGCTTACAGTGGTTGTGACTTCTTCACCACACATTCTTGGACCAATGAATTTACTACTTTCCGATTGGCAAATGTTTTCAAGATTACAAAACAGTATTGGCCGTGATTTTTTTTTTTTTTACTTTGCACACATATAGAAATTAAATAAATACGAATAAATATAAATAAATAAATAAACTTAAAGATAAAAATAAATAAATGTAAAGCTATAAATAAATAAATAAATAAGGAAGGAAGGATTAAAAATTAAATAAGTAACAAATAATAAATAGCCAAATAAACATATACATGAATTAATATACATAGATAAAAATACATTCAAAGAAAAAAGTAAATTAAATAAATAAAGGGACAAAAAAGTAATAAATAAATAAATAAATACCTAAATAAATAAATAAACCATAAATTCTTGGACCAATTAATTTACTACTTTCCGATTGACATGGGCATTTTTAGCATCATTTGCCGCATTTCATATAAGGGAAATTTCATACAGGACCTGTGTTACATTTATTGATGCTTATTTATAATTTTTTATTCAAGATTACAAAACAATATTTGGCCGTGATTTATTTTTACTTTTCACACATATACAAATTGAATAAATAAAAATACAGATAAACAAATACATTTAAAGATAAAAATAAATAAATGTTAAGATAAAAATAAAGGAATGAATAAAATGTAAATAAATTAAAAACAATACTAATAACTAAACAAACAAAAGAATGAATAAAAAATAAATAAGTAACAAATAATAAATATCAATAATTAAATAAATAAATAAATAAATAAATGAACATTTTTGTCACTGTCATCGATTGGCAAAGTGGCTCACCGATAATTGATTGTCGGCTGTTGGCATTGGCGCTGACAACGTATGCTTATTGTGGTTTTGACTTCTTCACCATACATTCTTGAACCAATGAATTTACTACTTTCTGATTGAAACAGGCTTTTTTAGCTTCATTTGCCGCGTTTCATAAACGGTAGCAAAACGGCAAGTGGAATTTGCAGCAAAGAGCATAGCATGGATTCAAAAATAAGAATAGGTGAAGTTGTGAAGCATGTCTAGATGGGCATCAATGTACTCCAGATGCATTTTTTTTTTTTTTTTAATCTCATATTTGTCATTTGGTTTAGCGCTTCATGTCAATTCCGATGAACCGCAAGCCTGCAGTCATCTCCAGTATGTGGGTCATTTTGTTTGCCCATTGTCTCCTCCTCTCTTGTCAATACCTCCCTCCTCCCACCCCGATCCGTTATTTCCTACCGTGCTGCAAATGAACACCAACACTGCACATCTTGGCGGATTACGCTGGAGCGAGGCTTCGTTACGTAACGCCGCTCAGGCCCGGAGGCGCCTCTATGGCGCAGCAGGTTTTTGCTTGTCAGCGTGCAGCCCACGGGGAGTTTTTGTCATATTGTGCGTTCGGCGCATGCCCGGCAGCAGAAAACGTTCAATGCTTGAACGCATCAACATTGACTTGAACGCATTTGTCCATGTTTGTTTTTGTTGCAGTCGTTAGCCGCATGTGTTGTTATTTATTTATTTATTTTTTATTTATTTATTTATTTATTTATTTATCCCGGTTGCCATGGCTTTGACGACAATGATGATAATAGTTTTGGAATTTTCATAATGCAAGTTGATTTGTATATTTGGTTGGTTTTAATTAGTTCTCAGACAATGTTTGTGTGTTTTTATCAATTTCAGTTTTGGGGAAAAAAAAAATATATATATATATATATATATATATATATATATATATATATATATATATATATATATATATATATATATATATCATTTGGTCTTATTATTTTTGCCCACCCACCTTGAAAAAGAACACTATTTTTTGGTTGGTTGGTTGATTTTTTTTTTTTTATTATGTTTTACTAATGTATTATTTGTATTAATTTTTATTTATTTATTTACATGTATTTATTTTTATCTTTACATTTATGTATTTTTATTTATTAGTTTTTATTCGTTCGTTTGTCTATTTATTTATATCTTTCAATGTATTTTTATTTATTTTTATCTCTAATTTTATTTTTATTTATGTATTTATGTATTTTTATCTTCATATTTATTTATTTGGTTATTTGTTATGTGTTATTTAATTTATTTTTTGTTTGTTTCTTTATTTATGTATTTATTTTTGTCTTTAACTGTATTTTATTTATGGATTTATTTATTGATTTTATTCGTTCCTTTGTTTCTTTTTGTATCTTTAATTTTTTAATGTATTTTTATTTTACTTTATTTTATTTGGTGTTATTTGTTACTTTTTTATTCATTCTATTGTTTGTTTATTATGTTTTTATTTATTTATATTTTTTTCATTCATTCCTTTATTTATTTTTATATTTGCATCTATTTATTTATGTATTTATTTATATTTCTGTAATTTCTTTTGTGTGTGCAAAGTAAAAAAAAAAAAATCATGGCAAATACAACCATCCATAAATGTAACAGGTCCTGGATAAAATTCCAGACTTAAGTGCCATACATGCATGTGGTGCATCAGATTGCTTCACAGTTGCATGCATCACCAACTTAGCGTAAAATCCACAGAGAAGATGGCCTCACTTTCACCTCCTTTGTAACAGCAATTGGCCAACTTAAAAAAATGGAATTGTGGCTTCAATACCTGTTGAGAAAATTAAACCTTTTTTTATGTTAAAAACATGGCACGAATACAATTTCCTGATTGCTGTATTTACACACACAGGGAATTTGTGGGAATTCAAAGAGGTCGCAAAGTGGACTTTAGAGGTCATCATGGAGATGTGCAGCAATGGTGGTTAAAGTGGCAACTAACATTTTTTTGGCGAGGTTCGCTGTAACTCACCACAGCACTGAAAATTTCATGGAGGTCAAGCAGTCTTCCAAATGAAACACAAGTGTATGTGCGCGGAATTGAAGACGCGGTAAAGACTCGACCACTTGAAACCAGCACAGCAGATATCTTCCGCAGAGTCCGGAATGTTCTTTTCAAGAGTTGACAGTGTGTGCGTGCTCTGGATTTGTTGCATAAAAAAATGGATTAGCAGCTGTGTAGGCGTTGTGAGGTGAGCTATTAGTAAGGTTGAGTGTTGAGTATCAGTGCTTGGTGTTTGTCTGCATGTGTTTGAGGTGCTGAGATTCTCCAGTCTGTTTTTCAGAGAAAGAGGAAGTGAAACAAGACAACACAATTTGATATCTGTAGGACGTTTGATTGCCTTGGGCGAGCGCCGGCAGAGTACAATTTCGGAATGTGGTAAAGTGGCACGTTCAAAGAATCATACCCCTCATATTGTTGCTTCTCCTCAAGTCCGGGGAGAACATGCAAACGCCATACAGGGAGGTGAAAGCTGGAATTGAACTCGTTCCTTCTGCACTGTGAAGTCGACGCACTAACTACTGCTCCACCACATAATCCATCATATAATCTCAAGCATACAATTTTCTAAACTGAAATCTATTGAAAGATATGGGACAAGTTTACATCAGCCTTGAAACCAGTGGCAGGCCGTGGATTTCTTAGCTAGGCCTTCAGTAGTGCTATGTCTGAATCAATCCAGACGTTAAAAAGTGAGGTGTGGTTTACTACAAGTCCACTAGAGGGTGCCATTAGTCACGACCTTTCTTAATGATGTCCATTTTTTTCTTGGTCTGTCTTGAAAATGGCTTGAACAGTAAATATCCAACCCCAATTTTTTTCCCCTCATCCTTCAGTAATTTTGGGTTGACAAAACCGCTATTAAATCAACACAGAAATATATTTTCTTACGCAGCTCGCTACCGATACAGTGTGCTAGCGCTGCCCAGTATGCTCTTGTCACCAGCGCCTTGTGATCAGAGCAGATTTGTGCGAAAACTCTGACGTTGACCAGCGCCTTCAAGAATGCATTAATACTCATTTGGGGTTGCCAACTCGACACTTTTGATGCGACAGGGCCTGCAGAACTGATTGTGAAGGCATTCCGGATTTCTGACCCTGGTAACAAATGATGATTGAAATGTGATTGGTTAAATATGAAAACACACATCTGGAAGCAGCGCATAAGGGGAAAAGTAATGAAAGGAAGCTGAAACACAATTTGGAATTATTTAATAAAAATTCATAGACAAAATATCATTCACCTCAGTCGGTGATTCAGATATTTTTAGGCCAGCTGAGAAGGCTTTGCAGGCTTTGACGGTCCGCCACTTCTTGAAACGCAAAGTCAGATTCCAAATCGTTTCCAAACCATTCAAGTTCATATCTCAAAATTCCCATCCCGCTTTGAGAAGTGTCTTCTCAACGGAGCAGGTGAAAGAGACTCGGTCGGACCACGGTTTCGGAGGTACGTGAAACTTGCCTTGTTCTTGGCTCTGACTGCCCTGCCGGTACCAGCATTCCGAACACAGCCAAAGCTTTTTATCATGTATGACGGCGTTATCCGCATTTTTGTTTTTTCACCATCCGTCCCCGCTTTGCAGTTCAAGCAAAAGCCCCAACCAAATCCTGGAAGTCCAGTGGAAAGGCTTCCTAATTGGATGATGATTGAGAGTGTTTTGGCAGCGGTCGCGCTGTTGACAGGATTATTCACCTAGAGAACCGCTGTGAGTTAAATAAAAGGCTTTTCAACAGCAACGGGAGGCGCGTCCTGTGCCAAAAGCTTTTCAATCGGCCGGCAGCGTACTCAAAGTAACGGCCGTGTTTGTTTGCATTTTAATGAGATGTAGAAGTTCTCTCTGCGTGTTTTGGCTGCCACTAATGGGAAGCATTGTGTATGTGTCCATTCATCTTGAGGCAAGCCAGACCACCGTGTACTTCGTTTGAACCCCCTTTAAAAAAAAAAAAATAATAAAAAAGTCTCCTGGGCCTACCACTTGTCACACTTGCACTTTGTTCCAGCTTCAGCTGTTGTTAAAGCGCTACATAAATCAATATGTATTGTATTGCTATCTAGCTAGATAGCTATCAAACAACCTATCTCTGAGCTAGCTATTTGCTATCTAGCTATCTATCTAATGAGCTCTCTATTAGCTAGTTAGCCAGGTGTCTATCTATTTGAGTTATTCTGGGTTGAGTGAACGCTGGGGCGTGTGGCTGCGGCTGCTCGCCCACATGAAAAAACTTTCTGTGACAGGAAAGTGACCCTGAGAGTTTTGAAAGGCGCTCATAAATGAAATGTATTATTATTATTGTATAGTATTGTAAAAAGTAGTTGCATAGGATGCTCTCCGGACACTTCCTACTGTACTCTTAACCAGCAACCCCCAACCTTTTTTTTTTAATACGGAATGGTGCATTGTCAGACAATATGTTCAGGGACCGGCCTTTAAAGGACAACCGACGTCACTTTTTTGTTTCTTAACTGACATCAGAAAAACGTTTTATAGAATCTAAATTACCCAAAACACGCAGTATGATATTTTTAGTCAAATGCAAAACACCAATAAAAATGACTTAAAGTGTCCAAAATATGCAAAAAATTTAAGCTGCGAATTGGGCATTTTCAGAAAGTCCCGCCCCAGTTCGTGACGTCACGTCAAGACGTCTTGCATTGCTGGAGAATCAAAACAATGGCTTCAGATTCGGAGAATATGCTTTCTTGTTACACATCCAGTTATGAACATGATTCAAATAGTTCTGAAGAGGAAAGCATACATGTTTGCAATCGATTAAAGAATTTATTCCGTGCCACTTTGAGGCAACATTGGGGGGGAAATCGATCACCAGAAAAAAGGCACGAAATGGCGATCTCCTGTGGCCACCTCCGTTTCCACAGGCTGATAAATTCCTTATATGGAGCTTGGACACACTCTTCTGGCGGCTTTTGGGTGCAACACGGTTTTCAGACCAAACATGTACAGCAAAATACATTGACGTGATATAAGGACTGTACAATGTGTCTTTTTTTTCGGTTAGGGGCATTCCTTTAGTGACGTCACATACAGACTCGTCACCAACTCAAATACAAGACTTCCTGAATATTCAGAGCGAGTCTTAAAACGTAAAATATAGCTACATGCGGTGGAATCTTTGTAAAATATGCTCAGTAGAAGTCATTTGAAGCCATTTTACAAATTATGGACACAACTTGTCCGGAGACGTCGGTTGTCCTTTAAGGTGTGACAGATAAATACAACAAAATAATATGATACGAAAAAGTCCAAGATGGCGCCCGAGTAGGCAGCCGTCGGCAAGTGCTCTCATAAGCCTTGGTTTTTGTCACTTTGTGTTGTTGAACGGATACGGATTGTTTTTCACCATATTTGGCCACGACATTCATTAAGGAGGGGACTCTGCTGAGCGGTTGCACCTTTTCGGCACCATGAATGTGCCAGCAGTTTTTGATATGGGATGAATGTCAGCTCTGGGGAGTTTGTGCTTTTTTGCGTCTGTAATGGGCATCATTTGCACAGCCCGGCTTTGTTCAGCAGAAAGGTCTGTGCTGTTGGACAATCTGCGGCTGGATGGATGCATGGCTTGAGAAGAAAGCAGCTTCAGCGTAGAGCGCCGAAGCATATGTGGGACTGTCGCGGCTTGGAATTGAAACGGATTTACATGGGACAGGAGATGTGAGACAGTTTCTTTTCGTCAATGGATGCTACAGCTTCGTGTTTGCTTTCAACATTTAGTTTTTAGCAGACGTGCACATTTCATCATGACGTCCCCGATCCATTGGTGAAAAAGACGCTTTGATAATATCTTTCATCTAGGACTGTTTCATACGACAAAGAGGGTGCAGAAGATTGAATGACTGTTTTTGTGTTGTCAAATTGTTTTTGTTAAGGCCAGGTCTTCTACCGAAGGATGACAGGCTGTGTCTGTTCACCTCAGATTGACCCCAGATTTTCTGTGCTTCCATTGTGGGCCTTGTATTGGTCAACTAAGCATAGTACAGGATGAAACTTTTGAATATGATAACTTCTATTCTGTCTATTCTCTATCACATGGATACAAGGTTGCGTCATCAAGCCATCAAAATATGCTAGAGTCATAACTCAATGTATCATGATACTAAATCCGTATTTTCTTTTTAACGGTCAGAGCTGCAACGCTAACGGATGGATAAAAAAGATTTACTTTATGTTTTGATTGAATTACTGAGAACGGAAAAAAATGACTGGAATCATCCAGTGGTTCATCTAGTGTGAATGATAACACATTTTCAAAGAACATTAAGAAGCGAGAATGTTAGACTCCGAGATGACCTGCAGAGTGTGGAGATGAAGATGCAATCACATCTCTGGAGGCTAATGTGATGATTCAGAATAAATTCTAAAATATCAGCATGATGTGCACATGTATCAGCGCAGATGCTGCAAAACCTGCAGCGGTGTTATGCAACGCGACCCTGAAAATGGCTTTCCCTTTCCCGTTTTCAGAGCTGCTTGTTCAAACCTTCGGGGATCCTGTTTGGAAATGTTTTTCGTTTGCATTCGTCCCAGTTTTATGCTCACCATTCTGCTCATTAAAGAAATAAAAACTTCTAAAGGGGGTATACTGCAATTGTAAGGGAAAAAATATATTATGCAGGTTCATATTTTGTTCATCTGAATTTTAACTCATTGACTGCCAGATGTGCAAAAAAGGTGTCCACTCCAGTGCCAGGGTTTTTGTCATTTTCACTTGAATTCCAAGACCCACTGAATATTGAGTTTTAGGACTACATAAACATTCAATGCAGCGAAAGAAAAATGTGTTAATTCCTAAATGATATGGGTCTGGAGCCATATGAGCTTGAAATAAGGGCAGCTGTACAAAATACAATGCATACAAGTACTGTAGGTTATACTGTATAGCGCTTTAACAACAGATGAAGCTGGCTAAAAGCACTGCCCCCTCGTGGAAAAGAAAAAACATTGCCAGAGGCTATGGCCAGTGCTTTACCAGTACCCGAAGAAGAAAAAACAAACTAATTCGTCATATTCTCAATTCCCTCATAATTTTGAGAATGGCACTGAACCAAGTGAGTTTGTCAAAACGGCAAAATAAATGATTAGAATTTGCAAGAAAGCGTCTTTATCTAATGTAAAACAGCACAATACATGTCTTCCAGAAGTAAAACGTGTAGGTTGGCCATTTTTTAATCCGCCAGATTTTGTTGTGAAATGGTCATCCTCACTCTGGTGGATAGATTGCGCCATTCCATGAAACAAAAGCAAGAAGCACCAAGGATTATTGGATTTCGAATGATTTCTGATAGCTGATAAGTAAGATCTTGCATCTTAAATCATTCACTGCCAGATGATGTGCAAAAATGTGTCCACTCCACTGCCATGGTTTTTGGCATTTTCGCTCAAATTGCAGGACCCACAGAATATTAAGTTTTAGGACTTCATAAACATTGAATTCAGTGTTAGAAGCCTGAGACTCTCTTCTTTCATCAGAAAAAAAGTTAATTCCTAGGTTATATGGGTCAGGAGTTATCTGAGTTTGAAATGGGGGCAGCTGTACAAAATACAATGCAATACATACATATTGGTTTATACAGCGCTTTAACAACAGCTGAAGCTGTAACAAAGCACTAACATGGAAAAAGGCGAATGCTGCCCCCTTGTGGATTGGGGAAAAATATTGCTAGAGGTCTAACCAGCGCTTTATCGGCACCCCTACAAGAAAAAACAAAATTCGAACAAATTCGGGAATGGCGCTCCACGTCATATTTAAAATTTTATAGCTGGCAGTGAATGAGTTAAACTTTGTTCGCAATCGTGTGTTTTCATGTGTCATTTTCAGTATGTAGTGGAGAGCGCAACAAGTACACCTAACAGCTTCAAAAATGTCTGGATGTGTCCGTCCATCTTTGTGCGTCACGTTTTAAACGTATATCATGGATGCAAATGAATTTCAAACGCTAGTCGGCATGATGACCATTGAAAAAAACCAGGGCCAATTGGCGATGAGGGCTAAAAATAGCAAATTGTCAAACCAGCAATTTGTCTTTACACATCAATTGTTGACCTCAAGAATAATAATAATCATAGTCACAATAATAATAATCAGAGCATTGTCATCAAATGGTGAGTATAGTTTTGCTTTTTTTGATTGTTGTTGTGTTGATGACCATTTTGTGTTTGGGAGCCTTTTACTGAGCCAGTTGCTTGTTCTGTAGCCACAAAGGGACAAAAGTCTTCTTGTGCCGGTCCCAAGCCCGGATAAATACAGAGGGTTGTGCCAGGAAGGGCATCCGACGTAAAAGCTTGGCCAAAACAAACATGTGTATCATACCTCTGAAGATGGAGGTTACTGATTCGCTGTGGCGACCCCTTGAAGGGAAAAGCCGAAAGGAAAAGAAGAAGAAGATTTTCATATGTTTTGCACAATTCACATATGGGCCACCGACTGGGGGCGTGGCTCTGGTGTCCTCTTTCACGCCCACCCTTCCCACTTTAACGTCCGCATAGCTGTCTTCAGTTACGTCCACTTTTCTTCCTACAGAACATACGACGGCGGTCTGACCATCATAAGTTTCCAAACGGCATTTACAAAAGATGCAATTTGCCGTATTCAAAAGTCGACCCTGTGATAAAATTGAAATCTCGGCTGGTCGTGAAAATATGGCGAATACAAATGAGTCATTTTCTGCCCTTTTAGGCCGGCTTAAGATTTCTTTGGACTTTAGCATCATGACGCACCAGTGTCTGTTGTGACTAACTAATGCTCTCTGGGTCAAATCTGAGCCAGGGATGAGTCAGCAGGCCCACAATTGTTGAATCACAAAGCCCAGCGAGGCCGTACTGTCGCTCCGTTCTACCTGCACCCCAAACAGAATCTTTGACCTGGTCATTGATCTTCCCATTAGTCTTGTTCGGTGAATCTGTGCCACCATACATGAAAATCTGGATGACCTTGAACACATTTTTAACTTGACATTGTAGCAACTTTCCTTATTAAAACCACTTCACAGATGACAAATTCACAGGTAAGTGTGCTTTTAGACCAAAGTTAAAAAGTCAATGACTTAGCTAAAAAGTGGAAATGAATCCTTCCTACCTTTGACCACCTAATTTGGACCAACAGATATGTCCTTTGAGCCTTTTCCCCCTGACGCCAGGGGTCTGGAACCTTTTTGACTAAGAGAGTGCCAGAGATGTTCGATCGGACACTGTGGACGAAGGCTCGGACCCAGTCTTTTTCTGCCGGCAGGAGACGCAGCCATTCATGACAGACATCTGAATTCTGCAGCCCTCTGCCAAGCTATTTATAGAGTTTATGCAAATTAAAGTGATACGTTAGTAAAACAGTTTTCTTGATTAGAATAGCACATCTCTTGAGTTCTAAGCACGAACAGCTGTAAGCAATAAAACATTGTCTCTTCCATGAACTGATAAATATGTAACGTGGCTAATGAGCTCTTCCTGTGAAGGAGTTTCAAGTCATAAATTGCTCCGGTGATCATGGAGTTTCCCAAGTCCTAAATTACGTCCAAGGTCAGATATCCTAGATCACAGGTGTCAAAGTCAAGGCCCGCGGGCCAAATCCGGCCCGCCACATCATTTTTTTCGGACCGCGAAAGCAAATCAAACTTGTTAAATTCCATGATGATTGCTAAAATCTGAGCCAAAATTTCATATTCTTGGATGTCAACCACAATAAAAGTCATTATTCTTGACTTCAGAGTTGAAAACGAGTTATTCATTAATTTGCTGTGTGCTCTATATGTAATATTTGAAGGGATTTAAACATTCTAATGGGTTCCCCAAATTCATAACGGCCCTCGAGAGGAAACCATAACTACAATGTGGCCCGCGGCAAAAAATGACTTTGACACCCCTGTCCTAGATGAAGATGACAGTTTAACAAGCTGCGTCTGTTGATCTCAGATTGACCCCAGGTTGTCAAGAAAAGGAGCATCAGCACAGAGCGCAGATGTGTATGTGTAACTGTCGCGGCTTGGAATTGAAGTGGATTTACGTGGGACGGGAGATGTGAGACTTTTTTTTCGTCAATGGATGCTACAGCTTCGTGTTTGTTTTCAACATTTTGCTTGTAGTAGACGTGCACATTCCACCATGACTGCCCCTGATCCACCAGTGAAAAGGACACTTTGATCTTCTCTTCTTTCATCTAGAACTGCTTCATGTAACAAAGAGGGTACAGAAAGTGTTTAAGATGGAATGACCGTCTGTGTCTCTGTGTTGTCATATTATTTGTCTTTTTTTTTTCTTCAAGATGGCGCCGTGAGAGTGGCTGACTTTATAGGAGCTCCTGTATTTTGACTTTGTACTTCTTCTTTTCCTTTCCTCTTACTTTCATCACCTTGCTGCTGTGAAATGTAAATTTCTCCATTGCGAGACTAATAAAGGCTAATCCAATCCAAGGTTGGAACCATAAAAATTCCAAATCCTTCATGATCGGTGGTTGTCAAAACGACTTTGACCGTAAATGCTTAATTTCTTTTCATCCCCACATGTGATTGAATTATTTTGTGTTGAGTCGAGGAGTGATGAATGTTTAACCGCTCTCACCTAATGTAATGTGATAAGATATGTAGGATCAGGTGCATGGTCAATGTAGGAGGAACCAGATTGTGTCATTTTGTTTAGCTGATGTTGACATTTGCTTGTGTTTTATTGCTGCATTATAAATGTCCAATTCCCCACAATTATATTGCTGCTGTTAATTAAATGTAAGTACAGTGATACCTTGGCCTAGGAACTTAAATGGTTCACAGACAGTGTGTATCCCAAAAATTAATTTCCCATAGGAATCAATCACAATGAGAATAATCCGTTCCCAGGTCCACATAAAACATAATTTTCTAAATTTCTAAGCCATACAACTACATAAAATATACCTTATTTTATGTATAATAAATGTGCTATGGTATTATAATTAAGGAAATAAACTGTACCGTATAATAAAGTCATTTTATTTACCTTTGTGATGGTCCTTGATGGCTTGATGGAATGGAGTGGCCGGTTTCATCAGCGTTAAACACTTGATGAGGAACATATCCTTCTTCTTTCACCATATTGAGGAATGATCCCTTGTAGGTGCTTTCTCTGTGATAATTGTATCTAGTTCATCATCAATTGCGTTCTGTTTAGCTGGGTTGGTAGCTTTTTGCATCAGGTGTACAGATGGCTTGTGCGGGTTGTTTGTGGAGCCTGATTGATGGGATATTTTAACCTTGCAGTCTACACTCCGCCTTTCAAAGTTGAAACTCTCTCACTGTCATCTGCCTGTCTGTTTAATGTTTAAACTACTGCTGCGTTCTTGACCAATCACGTGGCTTTAACCGAAGACTGGGGGCGGGGAATAGAGGACAAAAACAGTCACATCACTCATTGAGGTAGCTCTGTCTACAAAAAAAGTGTGTATGCCAAGGTAAAGTTCGTATGCCAAGGTAAAATTTTCATAAATGTAACGTTCGTAAACCGAAAAGTTCGGAAGCCAAGGGGTTCGTAAACCGAAGTAACACTGTATGATTATGTGCCAAAAAGGCATTAAAAAAAACATTTGATGAAATCACAGTGCGATACATATTTGTCTACTCTTGCCAAACATTGAGATTGGTTCAAAAGTCCTTTTCCACAAAGCAGTTTTATGGCAATGTTTCATATTCTGGATTTTTGGGCTTCATTTCTAGATTCTTAAGTAGCCCGATATGGTCACTCTGTGCATTAACCCGCACTCTGGGTGCTTTGTTGACATAATAATGAATTAGCGGCGAGCGAGGCCATTCATGCCATTAAACCCGTGTAGCGCTTTACTGTCTATCGATTCCATGTTTTCGACCGTTGGTGAAATTGAGCACGCTTTGCGCAGACAACTTCCGGCTTGGTTCAGTTTCATTAAATGGCAATAAAAGAATGGTAATTAGACAAATGGGTTGAGACCAGCCATGAGGGTTTACGGCGCGATGAAGGCCAGCGCCTATACGGGGAGAAAAGAATCAGCCTTTTTTTTTTCGGGAGTGAGGGCACCAACGTGTATTATGGTTTGGCCTCGTGTGGCTTCATGGTGCTTGAGGGAGAGATTTTCTCTCTGTCGGCCCGCCACCAGAATTTTTATTAGCTCATCCAAGTTGGAGGTAGTGTGACTTTATTGCCAACATTGGATATCTGTCACCCGGCGGGGAACACGGCTCTTTAATTTCAGAGCTATTAAGGTTGAGGACAAACATCCTCATCAGGTGAACCGTTTCCATAAAATGGTGCGGATGGTCCAGTTTGGGTTACCTTAGTTCACAGGTGTCAGAGTCAAGGCCCGTGGGCCAAATCCGGCCCGCCACATAATTTTTTTCGGCCCGCGAAAGCAAATCAAATTTGTTAAATTACATGATGATTGCTAAAATCTGAGCCAAAATTTCATATTTTTGGATGTCAACCACAATAAAAGTCATTCTTGACTTCAGATTTGAAAACGAGTTATTCATTAATTTGCTGTGTGCTCTATATGTAATATTTGAAGGGATTTAAACATTCTAATGGGTTCCCCAAATTCATAACGGCCCTCGAGAGGAAACCATAACTACAATGTGGCCCGTGGCAAAAAATGACTTTGACACCCCTGCCTTAGTTCCATGAAGTCAGGACATGCTACGATAAATTAGAAATTGTGTGAGAGTTTTTTTGTTTAATGATAGCAGAAGAATTGCTCATCTCAAAAGGCTTGAAATAAACAAACTTGGTTTGAAATGAATTAAAATTTTCTTTTTTGACTTGCATATGCTTGTGTGAGGCACAAATGTGTCACGGTTGTGAAATATAAATTCAACTATGTAGTAAAAATATTTATTTGTGAGGATAAGCAGAGAAGAAAATGGATGGAATGAGATATATTAAGCAAATGATGCCATTTGAATCATAAAATTGTAGGTGATTTGTGACAGCAATTAAGTATTTACAAGTTGGAGATGTTGGGCTAGCTTGCTAGTTCATAGCGCTCCTCCAAGCTAACCGCCATTTAGCAAAGAATAAGCAGATAAGCTAATGGATGGATGGAGATATAGCAAATGAAGCAGTTTAAATCATAAAATTGTGGGTAATTCGTGACAGCAATGAAATATTTACATGTTGGAGATGTTGGGCTAGCTTTCTAGCTCATAGCGCTCCTAGGAGCTAACTGCCAGTGAGGAAAAAATAAGCAGATATGATAATGGTTGGATTCAGATATATATTAAGCAAATGATGCCATTTCAATTATAAAATTGAGGGTGATGCGTGACAGCAATTAAGTATTTCCAAGTCGGAGATGTTGGGCTGGCTCATAGCGCACCTTGAAGCTAACTGCCAGTTAGCAGAGAATAAGCAGAGAAGATAATGGATGGATGGAGATATATTAAGCAAACGATGCTGTTTGAATCACAAAATTGACGGTGATTTGTGACAGCAATTAGACATTGACAAGTTGCAGCTGTTAGGCTAGCTCGCTAGCTTATAACATTCCTCAAAGCTAACCGCCAGTTAGCAAAAAATAAGCAGATAAGATAATGGATCGATGGACAAATATATTAAGCAAATGATGCTGTTTGAATTATAAAATTGAGGGTGATTCGTGACAGCAATTAAGTATTTACAAGTTGGAGATGTTGGGCTAGCTTGCTAGCTTATAGCGGACCTCAAAGCTAACCGCCAGTTAGCAAAGAAGAAGCAGATAAAATAATGGATGGATGGAGATACTGTATATTAAGCAAATTATACTGTTTGAATCATGAAATTATGGGTGATTCGTGACAGCAATTAAAAATGTTCGGATAGCTTGCTAGCTCAAAGCGCTCCTCGAAATTTACCGCCAATCTGGCTGATTTTGACTGTATATGTTTCTTTGTAAATGTTATTTTAAAAAAGAATATTTTGTCCAGGATTTATGAACACAGAAATGTCCCATATTTTGGCCAATTTTGTTTGAGAGCGGGCGATGACTCAAATGTAGGTTTTCCTCATATTCAAAATGGAGTCCTGCAGATCATCCAGATTTTTACTCAATTTTTCCTCTTACATTTTTTGTGAGCGGTCCTGAATACAAGTATGACATTGTAATTTAATGGTTTCCGACATCCACCTCACAGTGCAACGGTGCAAGATTCGTTTCCGTGATCTAACTTTCTTTTCCTGTGCGGAGTTTGTAGGTCATCCATGTTAGGTTAACATATACACTATAAAATTTATTCACTATAAAATATACATTATAAAATTCTAAATTGTCCCTCAATGGGACTTTGAGTGTCAAATATTGTTTGTCCATGTGCGCTCTGCGATTGCCTGGCAGTTCAGGATGTGGCCGTCCACTGCCGGATGTCACCTGGAATAAGCAGTACAGATAATTGATGGATAGTATCCTGAATATGTAACGCTAATATGTGTATTATGTTACTCCCCCAGTCTGGTTGTGAATAAGACTGTAATTTAGAGTATAAACTGAACCTGTACATTTTTTTCGCGAATGAGGATGAATGACTGACAAAGCTCTCTTCTCTCTTCGCTAGCAAAAGCACATGTAAGAGTAAGGTCAAGTTTGCAATGTGTGCGTGCGTGCACGTGTTTGTGTGTGTGACAGTCAGACCGCAACGTGTAATAACGTGTCCTTTCCTTACGCCAACAGCAAGGACAGGAAATCTATACGTATTGAAAGGTCAAGAGAACCTTGAGCTTATTGCATGCGAGTATGCAGGAGATGCTCAATGTAGAAAGTCTCCTGCCGGGAACATATAGCAACATGATCAACAGAAAGGAGAGACACGATTGATTAAAATGTTTGAGATTAATTGGACAGGGATCCCTGCACACCAGGATTTGAGAAGACAAGCCAAAGAGCAACCTCTATTGTGTTTGAATGCAGCAGGCGATAACCTTTTCTCAACATGGATTCCTTCTTCATAACGTTCACTGACTTCCTAGTTGCCGAGTAGGCTTGGTGCACACGTGTCATCTATTGGAATACAGTATACATGTACATAATTTTGTGTTTTGTTTTGACATGCGACCAGGCTCAGGTGGCTGTTGCTGCTTTTGTTTTGTCTGGCAAAAGTCCGCAGACCAATCTGCAGGCTTGCGGGTGGAGACTGCTACTGACCAGTGTATGTATTATAATAATAATGCCAATAATAATAACAATTCTAATAATAAGACTAGAATAATAATACAATAATAATAATGATGATAATAATGATAATGATCAGAATAACGATAATAAATATACTACTAATAATAATAATATCAATGAAAAGGTTTCTTCAGCCGTCATCTGTACTTCATTGAAGGTGTCGGACGTTTCGCTTCTTATCCAAGAAACTTCGTCAGCAAACTGAAGTCTTACTGGTAGTTTAGGCCCTATATATATATATATATATATATATATATATATATATATATATATATATATATATATATATATATATATATATATATATATATATATATATATCCCTACTGTCCAGACATGGCAGTGTCGGACTAACGCCTGGCCAAGTGGGGCATTCAGGCCAGTCGTTAGTCAGAACAGTAGGAACAATCAGTGGAGTGGCAGGGAGTAGTCCTCTGCTCCCCCCAACGTGAGAGCAGGGACCTATCATAGCAGAATCCGGCACCACCATATCCGACACCTTCAAAGAAGTACAGATGACGGCTGAAGAAACCTTTTCATCGATGGACCACTCCTGTACGTCTGAGAGCTGACACAGACGTAATAATAATATAACAGTAATAATACAATAATAAGAACAATACTAGTAATGAGAATAATAATGACAATTATGATGATGATAATAATAATAGTAATGACAATAATAAAAATATATAATAATAATAATAATAATAACAATAATAATGATAATACTTGTAATAATAATATTGGTAATAATAATAATAGTAGTAATTATAATAATAATTATAATGATATATGATAATAATGCTAGTAATGCTAATAATGCTAATAATAATGTAAATTATGATGTTAATAATGATGTTAATAATGATGAGAGTGATGATGAGAATGATGATAATAATAGTAATATAATACAATTTATTAATAAGCACCTTTTAAAACTCTTGAGGACACTTTAAGGAAACAATCACAAGGCAAGCATAATAAAACCACAGATAAAATTATAAATAATAAAACAAAACATAAAACTACTCAGAGAATGCGATTTTAAACAGGTGGCTTTTGAGATGGGATTTGAAGGTGGGAAGAGAATCAATATTACGGACGTTGGGCGGAAGTGAGTTCCAGAGTTGAATGTCCTCACATCGCCGAAGGTGTAGTTTATCAAATATGGCACGAGGGCCTAAAATACAGTGGGAACCCCTTGGCTTCCGAAGTTCTCGGTTTACGAACCCCTTGGCTTCCAAACTTCTCGGTTTACGACCGCTACATTTATGAAAATTTTACATACAGAGCTGCCACAATGAGTGATGTGTCGTTCGTGAATGAGCCTGTTCTCCAAACAAGGTAATGGCAGCAGACTTTTTTGTCCTCTATTCCCCGCCCCCAGTCATCAGTTAAAGCCACGTGATTGGTCAAGAACTCAGCAGTGGGGGATAGGGTTACAGAACAGAGAGAGTGAGGCCGTTCTCCAAAAAACAAAATGGCATCTTCGGTTAAAGCCACGTGATTGGTCAAGAACCCAACAGTGTGTGTGTGTGTGTGTGTGGGGGGGGGGGGGGTTTAAACATTAAAGAGAGAGGCAGACGACAGAGACAGAGAGAGAAACACACACACACACACACACACACGAAAGGGAGACGACAGAGCTTGAAACAAAAACCAAAAGTGAAAAAATGAGAAAATGGACAGAAATTTGCACCAATTTCACCTTTGATAGTTCAAAAGCAGAGTGTAGACTGGAAGGTTAAATATCCCATCAATCAGGCTCCACAAATAACCCGCACAAGGCATCTGTACACTTGATGCAAAAAGCTATTAACCCAGCTAAACAGATCACAATTAATGAACTAGATACAATTATCACAGAGAAAGCACCTACAAGGGACGATTTCTCAAGACTGTGAAATAAGCCTATCTTCCTCATCAAGAGTTTAATGCTGAGGAAACCGGACACTCCATTCCATCAAGCCATTAATGACCATCACAAAGGTAAATAAAATGACTTTATTGTACAGTGCAGTTTATTTCTTTAATTATAATACTATAGTACATTTATTATACATAAAATAAGATATATTTTGTGTAGTTTTAAGGCTTAGAAAATTAGAAAGTAGAAAATTATGTTTTATGGTGACCTGGGAATGGATTATTCTCATTTTAATGGTTTCCTATGGGAAATTAATTTTTGGGATACACACTTTTCGCCTTACACACTCAGTCTGGGAACCAATTAAGTTCGTAAGCCAACGTCCCACTGTAAAAGGATTTTCTGATGGATGCGCACGTGTGAGACAACTGCTTTCACTTACATGTCACACTTCAGATCGGCCGTCAATATTGACACCAAAGTGTATAGAGGCTAAATCTTGCTCGCTGGCCTCTTGACTTGTCGCGCAAACGCTCTAACCGCTATATCTCCAGTGACTGAGATATTTTCCTTTCCCTCCTCTAATGACCCAATTACCGGCAGACCTCGCCGGGAAAAAAAAGTGTCAACGGGAGGGATGAACATCAATGCAAGACAGATGGTCCTCGTGTTTCATCACGTCAAACCGGTCCCCCTGCAAAGATCACACCGGCCGTCTCGAAATGAAGATCAGGCGCAAGAGAGTGGAACTTGAATTGGGTTGCCTTTTGCTCCTCCAAAGACTAGCGCATGCTAGCCCAGACGAACAGTGGCGCTACGAAATTGGCAACAAGATAAAGCAATTTGTGGGGGGTGGGGAGGTGTCAGCCTCCCATAGCAGCCTCCCTCAAAATAGCTCGGCGTTATCCACTGTCGACTGACACTGTCGCAGTCTTTTTGGCTTTCTTCTTCACATTTAGGCGGCAGTCGAAGTTGTGTAACACTCATAACTGTGACTGGGAGTTGCTTAGTTAAATGCGTAAATCAAGCAACTAAAATAATGGCTAGCCAAAACCGCTAGCCAAAATTATTATAAAATAACTAATGGGAAAGTAGTAATTGGTATTGAATGTCAAGTTGCTGTACATAAAATGTAAAATGCAAAATGTAAAGCGCTGGCCAGACCTCTGGCAATGTTTTTTTTCCTCCAACAAGAGAGCCGCCCCATTTCAAGTTCAGATAACTCCAGACTCATATAATTTAGGAATTCACTCTTTTTTCTGATGTAAGAAGAGAGTCTAAGCGGTTTGAATTTTCAATGTGAAATTTTAACACTTTTTTTTAACCTTTTTTTAATCCATCTTAGCGCTTCGTTGTTGTTCAAAGCGCTATATAAACTAATATGAATGTATTGTATTTTGTACAGCCGCCCCCATTTCAAGCTTAGATAACTCCAGAACCATATAACTTAGGAATTATCTATTTTTTCCAATAAAGGAGGAGAGTCTAAGGTTTCATACACTGCATTGAATGATTATGTAGTCCTAAAACTCCACATTCTGTGGGTCCTGGAATGTAAGTGAAAATGACAAAAACCCTGGTGTTGGAGTGGACACATTTTCGCA
Organism: Hippocampus bargibanti; assembly: GCF_051943395.1. Lineage (NCBI taxonomy): Eukaryota > Metazoa > Chordata > Actinopteri > Syngnathiformes > Syngnathidae > Hippocampus > Hippocampus bargibanti. Next base: position 8,312,764 of record NC_142742.1, on the reverse strand, counting down.
GGTCTGGTGGCAGGGTTAAAGACAATGTTGTACTTTTAAAAAAAAGGTGTCAAACTTGTTTTCAACACACACTACATTACAGCGAGAGGCAATTTGAATTCCATTGGAAGTTCTATTGGTACCTTGCTAAAAAAAAATATATATAGCAGGCTATGACATCAGTGAACCAGAAACTGAGTTGCACTGTTTGCTTATGAATTTAGTGTGTAGTTAGAGCATTATCACGTCCTAATTGTGCCTGCATGTGGCCTATGTTGAAACTGGCGTTTGGGCCATGAATTTGACACCTGAGGTTTTAAATGTCATTATAAAAAAGTATACATTAAGAATGGATAATTGTGCAGTTGTTGTGACATTGTGACTCTTGTTACATAGAGTGAGTTTGTGTGGTAATGAAATGCGTCATCTGTCAGAATCAGAATGGGAAAACCTTTATTAGTCCCACGATGAGGACATTAGCAAAGGACCTGTCGGTGAATGAGTTAATCATACTGTACTTGCTTAAAAAAAAATCCATAAAAACGCAAAAGTGCACAGCGAATTGGCAACCTGCGCTGACCCCTCTGCATCTTTTCTTTCAAATATTCCTCTTCCTGTTGCCGTCATGGACAGCTGTCCTCCTGCCCATGTGCTGCATGTCCCCCTTTTCCATTCACATCAATAGTTAGACCCGTTTAACATATGTATTCTGTCATGCGACGAGACTCTCCCAGGTACTGTGAATGCAGGATGACGACAAGGTGTTTGAGGTGATAGAGGTCCACGCTGAATGGAAATTGCTTTTGCGCGGCTCGCTTACGTAAGCAATCTCCCTGGTGAACTAATGTGATTCGCTTCCTCCCGAGCAAATGACCTTTTTGCTCGTGGTGATTCATTTTTGACAGGCCCTTGCAAACCCCCGGCCCCTCTTCATGGTGCTCGGCGCAAAATCAGGACGCCGCTGATACACTTCACTTCAGACAGCTGCTCTTTTATTAGTAACCCCCCTAACCGTACCCCCCTTTTTTACTCTCTTATCTGCGCAGGGCACTTTGTCTCTGAGTGGACTATCGGTGCGAACTCCTGTTTTTACTCCACTCAAGCCCTTAGCAACATATGGAGTAGCTAACAACAGACAATTACAAGCGGGGAGAGCATCTTTTCCTGGCCTCCTTGAGTCTCGTCAGCGGCAAGGTGACTCCATGCGCCACCGTGGATTAGCTGGTCTTGCGTTTTAGCATTCCGCTGTGAACTATCAATGAAAAGGTTTCTTTAGTCGTCATCTTCACTTCTTTGAAGGTGTCGGACGTATCGCCTCTTATCCAAGATGCTTCTTCAGCGAACTAAAGTCTTACTGGTAGTATCGGCCCTATATATTGTAAAGAGCAATACATTGGGGAGACTGCACAAATTCTCAAAAAAAGAATTTATCAACATTGCAGGGATAATAGTAGTGGGCCTCAATCGGCAGTACATATGCACCTAAAAGCTAGCAACCACTCATTTGACGACAACGACGTTAAAATCTTAGCGAAAGAACATAGATGGTTCGAAAGGGGAGTAAAAGAAGCGATTTTCATAAAACAGCTAAATCTTTCACTAAACCGATATGGTGGTGTGAGGTTCAATTTGGATCGTTTATACAACAGCCTGCTTAGGCAACATTGGATTAGTAATATGATGAGGTGATACCAGAGCAAGTGGGGCAATCAGGCCAGCCATTAGTCAGGACAATAGAAACAATCAGTGGAGCCGCAGGGAGTATTCCTCTGCTCCCCCCAACCTGAGAGCAGGCACCGCCATGTCTGGACAGTAGGGATATATATATATATATATATATATATATATATATATATATATATATATATATATATATATATATATATATATATATATATATATATATATATATACAGTAAAGTCTCGTTATATCGATATTCAAGGGAGTCCGATACTACCAGTAAGACCTTAGTTTGTTGACGAAGTTTCTTGGATAAGAAGTGAAACGTCCGACACCTTCAAAGACACCTAGTTGCTCACCACTTGAGCTTTTTTCCCTTTTCTTCCTTATATGGAAATATGTTGACAATGACGATACACCAAGCTTTATCTACAACGGTTTAGTCAGGCCAGACCCAGACAGCCGCCCCTGCCGGAGCTGGAAGCTGACAGGCTTTTAATTGCTTGGTTCATCTTATCACAGTTACTATACACACACATAAATAGTCGTCCTTCTGAGTGTTCCTCGTTGGGGGTCAGGGGGGGCATTCTTGGCCCAGACAAGGTGTCCTTAACACTTGCCGATTCAACATTTACAAGTGATTGGTTCAAAGACAAGAGCATGGAAAATCCTAATGGACCCTGCGCACCCTGCCCACCACCTTTTCCAGCTACTCCCCTCAGGCAGGCGTTACCAATTCATGCGCACCAAATCCAGCGGTCATTTAAACAGCTTCTTCCCCCTTAGCCATTTACTCTCTTCACAGTCACCCAAATACAGTGATACCTCAGTTTACGAACTTAATTGGTTCCCAGAAAGTGTGTGTAAGGCGAAAAATGTGTCTTCCAAACATTAATTTGCAAATAGGAAACCATTAAGAATGAGAATAATCCGTTTCCAGGTCCCCATAAAACATGATTTTCTACGAAATACTACCTCTTCTACTGCCTGAGACCGTTGCTTAGACAACACAGAAACATCCTTAGCCACACGTAGCAATGGTCGACTTAGCATACTGGTACTGGGACGCTAATTCACACAAACGCACATCTTGTTCCGTTGTTTTTTTTCCGATTATCTCCTTCTTCTACTCGACCGTAATTTTCTTTTGTGTCCTGTTCGGCTTAACACTAGCCTGTGGTGGGTGGCTTTTTCTGTCCCAAAAAAGCAAAAGTATCCACACCATAACAAACCACATCTACACTGAGTGCACTCAATGAAAGTGGGTGTGGAAAAGTAGTCCGGCAGCCACGGTCGTGCTGTTCAGCCATGTGGTTTGGTGTTCTTCCGCCAAAAACTAGTCCGCCAGCCATTGTGGCGCTCCGTGTGTTTCCCAAAAACTAGTATGTATGCCAATATTACATTCTCGCAAATTTAATGTTCGTAAGGTGAAAAGTTTGTTAGCTAAAGCGTTCGTAAACTGAGGTATCACTGTATAACTGTATAGTGTCTCTCGGCAATTTTGCACAACCCTGAGGAACAACATCCCACCACAAAGATGGTGTAGGAAGTGCTTAAGATTGAATGATCGTCTATGTCTTTTGTGTTGTGTCACATTATTTGTTATTTATTTTTGTGGTTGTTGTTTTGACTGCAAGATGGCGCCGCAAAAGTGGCTTCCTTTACAGCAGCTCCTGTATTTTGTTTTTCGACTTCTTCCCTTTTTTTCCTCTTACTTTCATCACTTTGCCGCTGTAAAATGTACATTTCTCCACTGCGAGACTAATAAAGGTGAATCCAATCCAATGCTAGCAAAAAGTGTTGCTATAGCGTTACTACCATTCTGAAATAACAAACCCTTAATAATATTTTTTTCAGATTACAGAATTTTTTACACTAGCAGCTCATGGTTTGGCAATTGAAACTCCATCACAAATATTTTAAACATTCTGCCTCAACAAATTCCCTTGAATGATGCCATGGTTGAGGGATATTTTGGTTTTCCAAATCTGTTGAGCTTTCTCACATACGTTAAAAAAAACACGTTAAAAAAACAAATACAAACATATAATAATAATTCTCAATTGGATAGCCTTGTTGTTGTGTAGCAAGTGCAAATTTTGTCACTTGGCTTGTGTGTCCATTTTATCAACAAAGGACTCAAACCATCATTTGCATTTGAGGGATTTGTTGTTTGTTAGCTGCATGCACTCCATTAACTTCAGTGATTTTACAATCAAATCATTGGGACAAATGATTACAGGGATTATAATGAAAGCCATTCACTCCACTGTTGAGTATTAAAGTGACCATGTGGAACAAAGAAAATGATTATTCAATGTTCATTCTTTCAAAAACATTTTTTCGGTATTCATAACGATGTTTTTCACATCAACGTAAAATATAAAAATTATTGTAGGCGAAGTAATGGCAAATTACATTACAGAGTGCTGCCTTTTTTTCGCTTCCATTTTTGTGATACAGATAGCCGAAGGAGTCAAACTTTGTCAATGAAGTAATTCACAATTTTGAATACTTATGGTGTATACATTATGTGTAACTTAAACTGTGGAAGTACAGTGATACCTCAGCTCATGAACTTAATTGGTTCCAAGAAAGTGTGTGTAAGGCAAAAAGTTCTTCCGCCGGACATTCATTTCCCATAAGAAACCATTAAAAATGAGAATAATCCGTTCCCAAGTTTGATAAAACATAATTTTCCCCTAAATAAGCCTTAAAAATACACAAAATATACCTTATTTCATGTATAGTAAATATGCTATTGTATTGTAATTAAAGAAATAAACTGTACTATATAATAAAGTCATTTGGTTTACCTTTGTGATGGTCATTGATGTAGTTGCTTCTTGATATAAGTGAAGTTGGCGTGCTTTCTCGGTGATAATACCCTCACTCACAATGTCCCCTGCTTTTCGTTAATCCAAATAAACAGAAGTTTTTCAACCTCTTATATTGATTTTCCTGTTGCTTGGATAACACAGAAACACCCATAGCTACAAGTAGCAATGGTCGACTTAGCATACTGGTATTGGGACGCTAAGTCACGCAAACACACATCTCGTTCGTGTTTTGCGATGATCTCCTTCTTCTGTTCGACAGTTTTTCTTTTGTGTCCTCTTGGGCTTAACACTAGCCTGTGGTGAGGGCTTTTTCGGTCCCGTAATAGCAAATGTATTCCACTTGATAACAAACCATGTCTGCATCCAAAGAAAGGAGGTGACGAAAACTAGTCCGCCAGCCACTGTGGCATTGTTTGACCGTGTGTTTTGGTGTTCATCCGCCGAAAACTAGTCTGCCATCTACCATGGCGCTGTGTGGTTTGGTTGATTCGCCAAATCCTAGTTCGTCAGCCGAGACTATATGCTCACAAATTGAATGTTCCTGAGGCGAAAAGTTCCTGACCTAAAGCGTTCGTAAGCTGCAGTATCACTGTACTTATTCTCTTGAAGTTTACTAGTAGCCGCATGGGTTACATTTTGCTGTCTCTACTGATAAAAATGTGTAGTACGATAGCAAAATGGTCTCTCTGAAACACCGTAGTGCCCATGCTTCAACATGTACGTTTTTAAAGTTAGAGTCCTTTCATTCTATTAGTTCACCGCGAGGTGGCATACATTTCGATTCACTGTTCTTCCAAGTACAGTACAGTGAGACCTCAACTAACAAACACCTTAACTTTCAAAGTTTTCGTCTTACAAACGTCAAATTTATGAAAATTAAACCTTATAATAAGCACTATTTTCATAATACACACCCACCACGGCTGGCGGAGTGATCTTCGGCGGAAGCACACGACCGAACAGTACCAACAGTCCTTATGGAAGGTGACTCCCCTTCCATAAGCCATCAACGACCATCAAAAAGGTAAATAAAACTTTATTTTACAGCACAGTTTATTTCTTTAATCACAGTCGTCATGCAATTTCCTTGGACCTTCGACTTCCAACGCCATTCCATCAAGCCATAAATGACCATCACAAATGTAAATAAAGTGACTTTATGATACAATGCAGTGTATTTCTTTCATTACAATACAATAGCACATTTATTATACATAGACCAAGGTATGTTGTATGTAGTTTTAAGGCTTATTTAGTTGAAAAGTATATTTTATGGAAACCCGGGAACGGATTATTCCCATTTTAATGGTTTCCTATGGGAACTTTTTTTTGAGACACACTTTTCACCTTACACACTCTGTCTGGGAACCAATTAAGTTCGTAAGTTGAGGTCTCACTGTACTGTATTTTAGTAGCAGGATTTGATTGTCATACAAGCCAAGTCTCACAATTTGGTCCGGAGACTCTCGATTTTGACCAAAATACTCACAATGCTCACTTTATAAAGCAACTATTGACAATACAATACAGACAGTTCATTTGTAAGGTGAAACAAAAGAAAATATAAAAAACAAAATACATTTTATACTGATTGAATGTATACATAAACAATGAAAGCATTTTTGTGTTTTATTTCCTTTTAATTTACACTTCTGTAAAGCTCACATTATTTTAACATGCACCACCGAGTCGCGAGTACGAAAATCTCCCGGTTTATGATTTCTGAAACTTAACATGGATAGATTGTGGACAAGAAGAGTCTTCGTTTAACTGGTTGTTCCGGTGGCGATGGCAATTTGTTTGTGGGATGCAATCAACACGTAGTTACCTCACAAATGGCCAAGATTTGATATGTATGTACAGTGCGTCATGATGATGCACCTGGAACCCTCTCACATGTTCCCTCCTACATGTCTCAAAGGTTTCAGTCTGACGTGTTGAGCTTTCCTCTGCACCCACTGTCAGATTCATCATGATTTGGCAATAGAGCTGTGTGTGTATATGTGTGTGTGGTCCCCAGAAGACATACAAACATGCATATGTGTGTGTGTGTAGGAGTCATGTTTAAGGAGGGGGGTATTTATTCTCACCTCACCCCGCTGTGCATCACACACCAGCTGGAACACATTCATTATTCACCCGATATGTCTCAGAGGTCAAAATGGCACTTCGGGGGGTGTGAACAGAAAGAAAGTAAAGAAATGGCATGACAACATTGAAAAATTGCCACTAAATTGAAGACACAAGGCACATCATGCTTTTCCAGTACTTGATGGAAGAATGTGTTTAATATGTTTGTTGGCTCAATTCTGAGGTCCCTCTAAAGTGTTCAATGCTGCCAAATATGAATTATTAAAACAATCAGAAAGGCCCATTTGTTTGAAATCATTCTGAACGGATATTAGATGAGAAATTGGGCCATTTTTTGCAAACTGATAGAAATGTATTGATTGACGACATGTATTTGAAGTCATTTTCCTTGTGAGCCCCTATCTAACCTACTTTATCTTGTAAAGGACAACGACCATCATTTTTTTGTTTCCTAACTGACATCAGAAAAACGTTTTATAGCATCTAAAATACCCAAAACACGCAGGCTGATATTTTTTGTCAAATGCAAAGCACCAATACAAATGACTTAGTGTCCAAAAACTACTTCAAAATGACCTAAGACAGATTCAGTTTCAGCAGGTCCCGCCCCCTTGCTCGAGAATCAAAACAATAGCTTCAGATTCGGAGAAGATGCTTTCTTGTTACTCATCCAGTTATGAATATGATTCAAATAGTTCTGAAGAGGAAAGCATGAATGTTTGCAATCGATTAAAGAAGTCCTCCCGTATCAATTCGAGCCGTCAGGACTCCGATGTAACGTCCCAGAAAATGCACTAGATGGCGCCCAAGCTCCGTTGGAAATGGTCTGATTTGTCTGCTGGGAATTTGTGTCAACTAGTATCAAATAGTAGTCTTGGTGCAACACACAATGATTCACCATCACATTATTTATGTCTTTTTCCTTCTAATTTCTACATCAACACGGATCAACATGAAGTTTTCAGACCAAACAAAGTACTCAAAATGCATTGTGTGTCGCTTTTTCGGTCATGGGCGTTCCAGACGTGACGTCACGTCAGGCATCGTCATCAACTCGAAAACAAGACTTCCTGAATATTCAGCGCGAGTCTTAAAACGTAAAATATAGCTATATGCGGTGGAATCGTTGTAAAATACGCTCAGTAGAAGTCATTTCAAGTGATTGTGCAAATTGTGGACACAACTTGTCCGGAGGCGTCGGTTGTCCTTTAAGTATGTTGGAGCAGGGAAATATAGAAAACAGGCTCGATCAGAGCTCCAGCGGGAAGGATTTGTATCGCCTTAATGCAAACTATAGTGAACCATTACTATTCATGGGAATTAGAAACCAGGCCGTCCCACAAATACTGAAAATACAAATTTAAATAGGCAGTCATTATAAATCACTTGAAGAAATTGTGTTTTTAACCAAAAACATTTTAAAAAATGGTCAAAAATATTTTCTGACAATCACCTTCCACCCTGCATTGTCCTGTGAGAGAGTCAAAGGCATGTCTCCATTGTCAGCTGGCGCAGGTGCACCATTAACCTGAAGCAAAAGAGAGCCACTCTGCTTTGTAGCAACATTGCACAGTACAATGAAATTGTATGACGTAGAATATTTACTTTGAGCAACTGGAATCCAAATATGACTCATCACATAGTCCTTGTCAGCCAAAACTGAGATTTCAATATATGTTGATCATGATAACATCCTTTGAACCATTGCATCAACATACAGTGAAACCTTGGTTTACGAACTCCTTGGCTTACGAACTTTTTGGTTTACGAACGTTACATTGATGAAAATTTTACCTTGGCATACAAACTATTTTTCGGGATACACACGGAGCTGCCACAATGAGTGATGTGTCGTTCGCGAACAAGCCCGTTCTCCTAACAAGAAAATGGTGGCCACTCTTGTTGTCCTCTATTCCCCGCCCCCGGCCTTCAGTTAAAGCCACGTGATTGGTCAAGAACGCAGCAGTGGGTGAGACAGGCAGACAGAGAGATAGGGAGACGACAGAGATTAAAACAAAAGTGTGAGAATAGTGGGAAAATAAAACAGTTAAAATATCCCATCAATCAGGCTCCACAAATAGCAAAAAGCTATCAACCCAGCTAAACGGATCACAATTGATGAAGAACTAGATAAAATTATCACAGAGAAAGCACCTACAAGGGATCACTCCCAAGATGGTGAAAGAAGCCTATGTTCCTCATCAAGTGTTTAATGCTGAGGAAATCGGACACTCCATTCCATCAAGCCATTAATGACCATCACAAAGGTAAATAAAACAACTTTATTACACAGTTTATTTCTTTAATTATAATACCATAGCTCATTTATTATACATAAAATAAGGTATATTGTGTAGTTTTAAAGCTTAGAAAATTAGAAAGTAGAAAATTAATTTTTATGGGGACCTGGGAACAGATTATTCTCATTTTAATGGTTCCTTATGGGAAATAAATTTTTGGGATACACACTTTTCGCCTTACACAGTCTGTCTGGGAACCAATTACGTTCGTAAACCAAGGTCCCATTGTATATAAAATGTCATCAACCGTCAATGAAATACTCGTTCATCTTTTGTCTACATCCTGGTAGGTTAATTGAGGATTAAATCGATCATTGGCAGTGAATAAATATGACTGTGAGGGGTTGTTTGTGTCCAATGTAATTTATTTAAGATTAGATTGGATTGCCCTTTATTTGACCAGCACGGTGATAAAAGTAATAGAAAAAGAAAGGAAGAAGTAGAAAAACAAAATACAGGAGCTGCTGTAAAGGCATCCACTCGCGAGTCAAAACAACAGAAAACCTAAATAACAAATAATATGACACAAAACAAAAGACACAGACAGTCATTCAATTTTAAGCACTTTCTGTACCCTCAAAGCATCATTTTCACCAGTAAATCAGGGACGTCGTGGTGAAATGTGCACGTCTGCTACAAGCTAAATGTTGAAAGCAAACACGAAGCTGGAGCCTCCATTGACGAAAAGAGATTGTCTCACAGCTCTTGTCCCGCGTAAATCCGCTTCAATTCCAAGCCGCGACAGTTCCACATACGCATCGGCGTACTGCTCTTCAAGCCCTGCATCCAGTCAGCCGCAGACGAGGGATTGTGCGCCTGCTTTTTATAATAATAATAATAATATCAGTATCATCAGTAATATCAGTATTAATAATATAGTATCATTTTACTTATGGTTTTATTGTTATGTGCTTAGTTTTATTGTTTTTATTGTAAAGTGTCCTTGGGTGTTTTGAAAGGCGCTTGAAATAAAATGTATTATTATTATTAATAATAATAATTATAATAATACATACACACATACTACTACTAGTAAATCATGATAACCCCTGTGTGTGTGTGTGTGTGTGTGTGTGTGTGTGTGTGTGTGTGTGTGTGTGTGTGTGTGTGTGTGTGTGTGTGTGTGTGTGTGTGTGTGTGTGTGTGTGTGTGTGATTGTGTGTGTGTGTGATTGTGTGCGTGTATTTGTGAAATAGTGTTTACATATACGCTTGTGAGATACACAAGTGTCCTTCAGATAATGGTTCGAGCGGGGAACAAAAGAGCCGTTATCGCTCAGTTGCAGCCATGTTCTGTTCTCCGAGGTCCTCCACTGCCGCCATAAGTGCATACATCCAAGAGATAGGAAGCGCCTCTTTTCGTTAACTGTGCCCGATGTTTCTTGTACGGCGACTACCCGAAGGCGGGTCGTGAGTTCTCCTCACCGTGCCGCAACTTTAAGTTACATTATTACGTGAGGGCGATATGGCTGTGTTATTGTCTTGTGAGTAGAAGTGATTCGGAAAGTGATGTCGATGTTGTCAAGGGAAAAGATAACTTCAAACTTCAAAGCAAATACTTGTGATACTTATGACCTGTACAATATCACAGTTTCAAGATTCCAGTGACGGACCGTGGATTTCATCGCTAGGCCTTCAGTAGTGCTATGTCTGAATCAATCCAGACTGAAAACAAGTGTGGTGTGGTTTACTACAAGTCCACTAGAGGGTACCATTAATAACTGACTGACCTTTCCTAATGATTTTATTTTTGAAAAGTCTATCTTGAAAATGGCTTTAAGAGTAAATCTCTAACGAAATCCATTTCTTCTCCTCCTTCAGCCATTTTGGATTGACAAAACCGTTATTAAATCAACACAATATATTTGATTATGCAGCTGGCTACCGATACAGTGTGCTAGCTCTGGCCAGTATGCTAATGTCACTAGCGGCTTGTGATCAAGGCAGTTTTCGCGAACTATGATTGGCTAGTGATGAGCCAATCATAGTTAGCGAATACTCTGACGTTGACCAGCGCCTTCAAGAAGGCCCTAGTACCCCTTTTGGGTTGCCAACTCGAAATCTGATTGGTTAAAGCAACAGTTTCATCGACACATTTGATGCGACAGGGCCTGCAGAACTGATTGTGAAGGCGTCCAAAAAGAATTCTGACCCTAGTAACAAATGATGACTGAAATGTGATTGGCTAAATGCTTAAATACGAAAACGCATGTCTGGAAGCAGTGCAACAAGGAAAAGGTAACGAAAGGAAGCTGAAAGACAATTTTGAAATTACAGGTAACATCCCACTTACGACCGAGGTCTGCTCCGACCAAACGGTCGTTAGTCAAAACGGTCGTAAGTCGAAATCCATTCAAAATGTTGAATAGAGACTCGGAGACTAAATGACTCGCAACCCCCTCCTCCCTCTTGTGCCATCACACAGTCGATTGCTGTACGAGAGTGAGATGCTGGCTGGCTGGCCAAAATCGTTCACGTTGCAGGCCTGCTACCGCGTTGCAGTGCCACGCGTAGAATTAAAATGTAGTTGTAAATCCAGCCGGTCGTAAGTCAGATGTTACCTGTATTTAATAAGAATTCTTGGACAAACTATAATTAACATTAGTTGAGGATTCAGATATTTTTAGGCCAGCAGAGAAGGCTTTGCAGGCCTTCACGGTCTGTCAATGCAAGATTCCCACTGCAACTATTTTTGTTTTATTTATTTATTTATTTATTTATTTATTTATTTTCCTTCACCTGCAAATACAATATCCATTTTAGTCCATTTGAAACAAGAGCTTCGGTGTACACAAATGATGGCACACTTGGAATAAATAAATAAATAAATAAATAAATAAATAAATAAATGAAATCATTATTGTTATAAATGTGTGTCACTCAAAACAGGTCAAGGTTGACCTGTTTTGAGTGACACCGTATGGATTTCAAATGAAATGCATACAGTCTGATAACATGCAAACGTCCTTCCAGATTGAGGATATCATCTCAAGAATCCAAGATGAGAAAGCGGGAGGTGTCGCCATCCGTACTGTCAAAAGCTTCCTATCCAAGATCCCCAGTGTTGTATCAGGTGAGCACAACACATCACGTACACGTTCACCCTCGGTCCTGCGGCAAAAAAAAAAAAAAATCTGGACAAACGAACGAGCGGCTAACGCTACGTCATGCTAATGTGACCTTTTTGAGTGGGAGGCTCCTTTCAATTGCTGCTGTCACAGCTGGAAACTGGCGATGTCGTTTCTCATCAGGCCGCTGTCACTGAGGAAAGCGCCCGCAGTGGGCCGCTGACCTTGTCGCGGAGTAAAGCAGCGACTTTGCGACTTCTGCTGTTTTTTTTTTCTACGTAGACAACCCCGATCCTTCCATGTGTGCCTTCCATGAATCATCTTTGTCCCTTTGGCTCTTTGAGTCGCTCCTCCACCCGGCGGCCGTCCAATCTCCCATTGCGGCCACAGACAAGCGCATGAAGCAAATATTAGAAGCAGAGAAAGCAATTCCACGTTTAGATAGTTATCACCTACAGCTTTGCCCTGAGAATATTTTTTTAATCTGAAATGTCAGGAAGACGAGTTTAAATACCTGCACACTTTTTGTATGATGTGTTGAAGTTTAAATGCCAGTTTCTTACATCACACAAATGTCCAGCAGACATTTAAACAGCTTCTTCCCCCAAGCCATTAACTCTTTGAACTCTTTGAACTCTTTCAACAGTAGCCCAAATGGAACTGTTTAGTGCCACTTAGCAATTTTTTGATGATGATACTAGTGCAGCGTGTTCTACCGGAAACAAATTCCTTGTGTGTTCTACGTACTTGGCAATAAAGATGATTCTGATTCTGATAAAAAAGTATGAGTAAAGATGACATGATAAATCACTGCAATGCATTTTTTATACTGTACTCATATTTATTTATTTATTTATTTGTTTATTTATGTATTTGTGTATTTATTTCTGGAAATGTTTGTGGGTTTGTTTGTATAGTTGTCTCATCTCATCTCATTTTCCGTGCCGCTTATTCTTCATTAGGGTCGCGGGGGTTGCTGGAGCCTATCTCAGCTGTCTTCGGGCACGAGGCGGGGGACACCCTGAATTGGTTGCCAGCCAATCGCAGGGCACACAAAGACATACAACAGTCACTCTCACACTCACACCTAGGGACAATTTGGAGTGGTCAATCTGCCTGCCATGCATGTTTTTGGAGTGTGGGAGGAAACCGGAGGACCCGGAGAAAACCCACGCAGGTCCGGGAAGAACATGCAAACTCCACACAGAGAGGCCGGACCGGGACGCGAACCGGCGACCTCTGCACTGTGAAGCCGGTGTGCTAACCACTCGACTACCGGGCCGCCTTGTATAGTTGTGTGTTTATTAATTTATAGTGGTATTTATTTGTTTATTTATTTATGTTTTTCATTTTTTTGTTTATTTATGTATGTGTTTGTCTGTTTATTTATATATTAATTTTCTTCTTTGCGTGCTTATGTATTTATTTAATTATATATTTGTTTTTTTGTTTGCATATGTATTTTTGTTTATTTATATATTCATGTATGTATGTATTTGTTTATATATTTATTTTTAATGTAGTTGTCTGTTTATTTCTATATTTATTTGCTTGTTTGTGTGCGTATTTATTAATTTATTTATGTATGTATTTATTTGTCTGTTTGTGTATTTATTTATTTATTGTTAGTTTGTTTGTTTATGTATTTCTCTGTTTATATACATATTTATTTACTTGTTTGTGTGCTTATTTATTTGTCTGTCTGTTTATTTATATATTTATTCATTTATATTTTTGTCTGTTTATTTATATATTTATTTGCTTGTTGGTGTGCTTGTTTGTTTCGGTTGTTTGTTTGTTTGTTTGTTTATTTGCTTGTTTGTGTGCGTATTCATTATTTGTTAGTTTGTTTATTTGTTTGTGTGTTTATTTATGTATCTGTATGTTTATTTCCGTATCTGTATGTTTATTTATGTATTTATTTATTTATTTATGTTTTTACCCCCAAACGAGCAAATTAATGTTCTCGAATCCTATTGTTGGTATTATTATTATTTTTTGCTCCCCAAAGGCCGTCTCATTTCACCTTGACATTGAAAATGTGAAGTTAGCGGGTTTGGAAATTCTTTTTTTTTCCACCCTTGACTTTTTCTAAAGTTATTGCATCTGGCTGGAAGCCCTTTGAAATGGCCGTTTTTCGGTCGTTTGTGACCTGGAACCAAAGCAAATGTCTCTTTAGATTGCAACCTTTGTGCAACGCGTGACAGACATGGCGCTGTGACCCGTTGAAAGCAATTTTCTCCCTCTGAACAGGGGTGGACATTGTTCAATGGCTGATGAAAAACCTCTCTGTAGACGATCCAGGTATGTGCATGGTGCGAGTCATTAGCACGCTGGTGCTCCGTTTTTTTGGTTGTTGTGTGTGTTTTTTTTTTTTTTTTAATAAGATGCCCTTGTCTCCATAGCTGAGGCCATCCACTTGGGAAGTCTGATTGCTGCTCACGGTTACATCTTCCCCATCTCTGACCACGTCTTGTCGCTCAAAGATGACAGCACTCTTTACCGCTTTCAGGTGAGCGAATCTCCACGTGCGTTCATCGGAATAACAAGATAAGCGGATTTATTGTGCATTGCAAATGGCGACCATGCTCACCAAACTGATGATTCATCCCGTCGAGGGTGGTGCAGCAATTTTGAAATTTCGAGTGACTCAGGGAAGCGATAGTCTCCTCTTGGCTGCATCCATTTTGGGAAATGCTGACATGTCTGTATTTTGTCTCTGGGACAGCACATTGTGTCCACCAAAATCTCTTACCTTTTAGGCTGCTGGTTATTTCAAACTACGGTTGGTGTATCACGTTGTTGACATGCCGAATATGAATGAGGCGTGATTTACAATACAACATATATTGATTTATAGAGCACTTTAACAACAGTTGAAGCTGCAACAAAGCGCTTCGCATTGACAGGTATTGTGTAAAAAAGGAAATCACATGTTAAACTTGGCTTTACATGCAGTAGAGACTTGAAAGGGTTAATCCGATCAGCCGGTGAGTGGGTGTGGCTGTGGAGTTAAATGCTATCTGAACCAGGTGGCTCTTGTTAGCCAAGGGAGACACGCCGCCGGTGAGTCCACATGTTGCATTTCCACGTTCAACCTTTCTGTTGATTTAAACTAAAATAATGTCAAAGTAGTGATTGAAATGATTGGATTGGATTGGATATGCCTTTATTAGTCTCACAGTGGAGAAATTTACATTTCACAGCAGCAAAGTGATGAAAGGAATGGAAGTAGAAAAACGAAATACATGAGCTGCTGGAAAGGCAGCCACTCTCGCGGCGATTGTGAATGAGTTGCATTCCTATCATGTGTTTCTATGTTGTGTTTCTGTGTGTCTATTTGTAGGTTTATGACCTACTTCACTACTCGTCTACCAAACAAAAAGAACCAATGTATTCAAAACTCAATCAACAATAAATAACGAGAGTGAGTTGAGTTGTATCAGTGTGTCTCTCTGGCATCCCTTTCGGTGGGAAAACGTGGAAACGTAAATTGACCGAACAGGTATCATATACAGGAAAACAAGTACAGTAAAGTCTCGTTATATTGATATTCTCGGGAGTCGGAAAAAATATCGATATAACCGGGACTATCGATATATCCGATCCTGCGCGCATGTAATTTTCTCCTTGCATTCATGGAAATAGTATCGTAATAAGCGGTACTATCGATATAACCGATATCGATATAACGAGACTTTACTGTAGTCACAAAGATAGTAGAAAGCACCAGGGAATTAAACCAAGATCAAGTCGGAACCATGCTGAGTACAAGATTTCATTCAAAATAAAACCAATTTCGACTTTATATTAACTTTGGCAGTTTTTATTTTCTTTTTTTTTTCGAAATGTAGTCATCAGTTCTTTGCTTGAAGTGTCTGTTGTCATATGATTGAAGGGAAGGTGTACAAAACTCAGGTTAAGTTTCGACATTTTGATCAATCATTCATTTAAGTAAGTAAGAAGTCCAAGATGGCGCCCGAGTAGGCACCGTCAGCAAGCGCTCTCACGAGCCTTCATGTTTTGTGTTGTTTTTGTTTTCTTTTGTCACTTTGTGTTGTTGTGCGTCGTGTGGAACGGGTTTTTTTTTTCAGCCTTATTGGCCACAACATTCGTCCAGGAGTAGATTTTGCTGAGCGGTTGCGCCTTTATGGCAGCACGAATATGCCAGCACCGTTTTTGATTGGGAGTAATGTCTGTGCCATTTGACTCATGGCTCGACAGCTCCGGGGCGATTGTGTTTTTTTTGCACCTGTAATGGGCAGCATTTTTACAGCCCCGCTTTGTTCGGCGGAAAGGTTGATGCTGTTGGACATTCTGTGGAATTGTCACGGCTTGGAATTGAAGCGGATTTACTTGGGACAGGAGATGTGAGACACTTTATTTTTGTCAATGGATGCTACAGCTTCATGTATGCTTTCAACATTTAGCTTGTAGTAGACGTGCACATTATACCATGACATCCCTGATCCACGGGTGTAAAGGATGCTTGATCCTGTCGTCTATAATCTAGAACTGCTTCATACAACGTGTAGAAAGTGCTTAAGATTGGATGACTTTGTGTTTTTTGTGTTGTGTCACATTATTATTTTTGTTTGTTTTATTTTACTTCAAGATGACGCTGCGAGAGTGGCTGCCTTTATAGCAGATCTGTATTTATTTTTTATACTTCTTCCTTTCCTTTACACTTCCTTTCATAACTTTGCTGCTGCGAAATGTAAATTTCTCCTCTGCGAGACTAATAAAGGCTAATCCAATTTAAATGGGCACACTTGTTTGGAAATGTTTAGCACAGGTAATTTCCTTGCAAAAGACTCCTTTATTTTTTTAATGTATTTTCTTTATTGTGGGAATTAGTTGTCGCAGCAGTCTGGAAATGTGTTAACTGTGCAAAGCTGACCCACTATAATTCTGTAAATGAGCTCCTTTGTTTCTAGCCATCGCGTCAGATAAAATGTGTTTTGACCTACGGCAGCTGCTTTGAGATATATTTGTTTTTAATGTATTCCTGAGTAGTACGAGTAACCTTTATTTGCCGGTCGTCGCTACGCAGGGAGAGATTTAATGATCTGCATCTGTTTCTGGCTATTAAGGTGTCTGCCCCTATTCTTCCTACAGAGATGAAATACAGATTAAACATAGATGAAAAAGCGTCTTCAACTGTGCGTTCGTTCTCAAAACAAGCCAAATTGTCATCCGTTTTTCCTTCTTTGAAAATCTGCGGCCGAAAGATCGGAAACCAAACGGACGGTTCAATATCACCAAGTTCTAATTCTGCTCTGCTATTAAGAATGCATGCGAGATAGGAGCAATGCAATATTAACACACTTGGGAATGAACTTGTGTGTGCGTAACATTGGTTGCAAGAGATAATTAAATATGGATACGCAGATACGACACGGCGCATCAAGCAAAGAATTCACTTGCGTTTGCAGACTAATGAAAACATGCGAGATGGGAAGAAAATCCATGCAGCAGTAATATGATCGCAGATTATTATTATTATTTGTTCTAACACTCAATCATAGCTGTATCCTTCTGTTTCCAGTCTCCGTATTACTGGCCTTCAAACTGCTGGGAGCCTGAAAACACAGACTATGGTGAGTCACACTTCGTAAATCGGAAAATGACAATAATTGAGATGGGGCAATATAATGTACATATACTATATAGAAACCAGTACCAGGAGTACTTGTATTCTAAGAAAATTAAAATGAGACGTTTCAAATCATTAATTTGTTAATCACTCTTAATAGAAACATTTGAATACGGGCAATTGTATTGTCTTTGTCTTACATCTGGGCTGGATGACTGTCCTGCATTTTTACTTCGGAGAGAAGCAATCCTCCATTCAGCATCTCCAGTTGGTCCATAATGGTGTTATCTCTTGAATGGGACTCGCTGCTTGAGTCTTGCCATGTTTTATGGACTAGATCTGTCATTTTTAAACATGAATGAATGAATGAATAAATAAATAATGGATAGAGACAGAGATAGTTAGTTAGCCATTCAGTTATATAACTAGTTATTTGTTTAGTTAGTTAAACAGTTAGTTGTTTAGTTTACTTGTTGGCTAGTTAGTTGGTTAGGTATTTAGTTAGTTAGTTTGTTCGTTATTCAGTTAGGTTGTTAGTTAGTTAGCTAGTTAGTTAGCTATCTAGCTAGATAGCTATCTACCTAGATAGCTACTTAGCTATCTATAATTAGCTTATATAATCGGTGGCATTCCCAAAACTATTCATATATTGATGATTTAAGATTATGACTGGCGTGTCCCAAGGCCTTGTAAAGTTATCAACATTTACATAATTATTAATTTCCTTTGACTATTGAGATGTTTAACTCATTCACTGCCAGACATGTGCAAAATGTGTCCACTCCAATGCCAGGGTTTTTGTCATTGTCAGTCAAATTCCAGGACCAACAGAATATTGACTTTTAGGACTACATAAACATTCTGTACCGCGTAAGAAACTTTCGTCTTTCTTATTTCATCAGAAAAAAAGGTTAATTCCTAAGTTATATGGGTCTGGAGTAATATAAGGTGCATGTGGGGGTATCGGTACAAAAGGCTGCCCCCTCATGGAAGGGAAAAAACATTGCAGGAGGTCTGACCAGCGCTTTATCAGCACAGAAAGAAAAACCTGAACAAATTCGGCCATGTCGCTATAACCTTCTGGGACAACTACAAAAATGGACACCCCCTCTCCCCCGCC
Organism: Hippocampus bargibanti; assembly: GCF_051943395.1. Lineage (NCBI taxonomy): Eukaryota > Metazoa > Chordata > Actinopteri > Syngnathiformes > Syngnathidae > Hippocampus > Hippocampus bargibanti. The sequence goes on along the minus strand of NC_142742.1, from coordinate 8,294,090 downwards.
ACCCCTGTCGGCATAGCATTGTTGTGGAGATCACGACCGAGTTTTGTAATCTCCAACTAACTCCTGTACCCTTTCCACTTCCCATTGCTGTGTCCCTGCAGCCATCTACCTGTGCAAGCGCACCATGCAGAACAAGGCCAGGCTGGAGCTGGCTGATTATGAGTCTGTAAGTATTTGCTCGCTCATGTTTACACTTCAAGTTAAACACATTTTTATTTCTTCCTTGATATACAGTAAAGTCTCGTTATATCGATATCGGATATATCGATAGTCCCGGTTATGTCGATATTTTTTCGGACTCCCTTGAATATCGATATAACGAGACTTTACTGTATATTACAGACCATCTCACAGAATTCGTATTATCATACAACAGGGCATATCCAGGGCACTTTATGGCTGCGGGCCTCATTAGGCTCCATGTTTAACACTCGCACGATGTTATTCCAAGTGTTTTCTCTATTTGTAACCTGGTCATGTGCTGCTGTGGTAACAGATGCTGACTGGGCTTTTTTTTTTACATACACCAGAAGGCCTTCAGTGTCTGTGCATATTGAGGCTGGATCTTGTGAATGTTTTCCTTCAAAAACATCTGGTCATTCGCGTGATATTCTTGTCCAGTGTTTTCCTCATGTTTTGTCCAAACGTAACATTGGATATTTCCTCTAGTATCCCAAAGAACACAGTTGTGAATAATGTTTAAAAGTCTTTGGATTCTGAAGTGATTTGGGTATTTTTTTAAACAGATAAAAAGTCATTAATCATTTCAGTTTCATATATCCAACATCATGCTTATCCAAATATTTCTTGCATGTTCAGATTGAAATATGTAGCTTTCTAGCTATGTAGCTAGCTATCTATCGAGTTATCTATCTGGCTATCTAGCTAGCTCGCTACCTAGCTACCAAGCCATTTAGCTATTTAGACATCTAGCCATGCAGCCATCCATCTATTAGATATTTATTAAATCTACCAATATTCAGATGAGATGACCAGGATGCCGTAGTTTCAATACACTCAGTTTTATTTCCCTAACATTAAATCTAATACAGATGCATCTGGGTCGCCCGGGTCCCTATGGACACAATCTAGTATTGTTTCAACGAGGCGCCACGAGAAGACAACAACACCCAAACCGAGCGCCCAGTCTTCAATACTAATAATCATGAATATTAATGAATACAATGCGTGTCGTCAAAGCAAAGTTTCCCGGGTTTGTAAGAATTTCCTCATCAGGAGTTATCTTTCACGGCAAAAAGCAAGGTTTCATTTCTCCGTAATTGAGTATCTTCCAATCAGTGGTGGTTTTTCACTCTGTCCAGGATTTTTGTCAGGGGCAGTTTTTCACTCGGTTCAAGATGATTTCATGCAGTTGTTGAGAAAGCACAAAGCTTACCATGAGGGTCAAAAAACAGTGGATATTTGCAGTCTGCTAGTGTGAAACTATCTGACTCCAACAAGTTAAAGGACAACCGACATCACTTTTTTGTTTCCTAACTGACATCAGAAAAACGTTTTATAGCATTTAAAATACCCAAAACACGCAGTATGATATTTTTAGTCAAATGCAAAACACCAATAAAAATGACTTAAAGTGTCCAAAAATTACTTCAAATTGAACCCGGAAGTGGCTAGTTTCAGAAGGTCCCGCCCCCTTGTTCGTGGTGTCACCCCAAGACGTCTTGCCTTGCTGGAGAATCAAAACAATGGCTTCAGATTCGGAAAATATGCTTTCTTGTTACTTATCCAGTTATGAATATGATTCAAATAGTTTTGAAGAGGAAAGCATACATGTTTGCAATCGATTAAAGAATTTATTCCGGTCATTTTGATGCATCTGCAAATGTAGTGACAAACTCTTTAGTACTCACAGTACCCAAAATAGGCAGAAGAGGGCGACAAAGCTCCGTGAAAATGTTCTCCTGGGATGTTTTGTAAGCGAACATCAAATACACAGTCTTGGCGCAACACACAACAATTCACCATCACGTTATTTATGTGTTTTCCTTCTAATTTCGCCATCAACACGGATCAACACGAAGTTTTCAGACCAAACAAAGTACCGCAAAATGCATTGAGGTGATGCAAGGTATGTCCTTTCTCGGTGAGGGGCGTTCCTTCAGTGACGTAGGGTGAGGACTAGTCACCAACTCAAAAACAAGACCTCCGGAATATTCAGCGTGAGTCTTAAAACGTAAAATATAGCTATATGCGGTGAAATATTTGTAAAATACGCTCAGTAGAAGTCATTTGAAGCCATTTTACAAACACAACTTGTCCGGAGACGTTGGTTGTCCTTTAAAGCTAGGACATGGTGAATGCAGAAAATAAAGCTTGACTAAATGTGAGTGAATGGATAAATGTGAAATAAAGCATAATACTTCGTAATGAATACAATATAAATGTGAATAAAAACATAATGCTTCAAATCTTATAATACATTTTATTTCAAGCGCCTTTCAAAACACCCAAGGACACTTTACAATAAGAACAATAAAACAAAGCACATAACAATAAAACCATAAGTAAAATGATATATAATAAAATAGTAGATAGAACTATACATTGAAAGCAATTTTAAACAAGTGGGTTTTGAGGGCTTATGGATCTTTCCCTCACACTGTGCGATTCGATCCTGCAGGAGAACCTTGCCCGACTGCAGAGGGCATTCGCCAGGAAGTGGGAATTCATCTTTTTGCAGGCCGAAGCTCAAGTCAAGTGAGTCATGTGAGGAATTACTGCGTGATTGCTATTACTGTATAGAAATGCGAACAAAAGCAGTAAGCATGTTTTGTTTTCTTACTTCAGCTACAGTCCTTGTCTACCGCACTTTTGGTCTGAGCGCCAAATATTTCTGATACACTCACGACTGAGTTTATTTTTCCAACACTGCCCTCTTTTGACGATTATGTGTCAACGCATTTTCATTCAAGCTCTATTTTTCGAATACCGACGCCACGTTTTCATTCACCTCAATTTTTCGAATACCGACATACGTAAAAAATAATGGCTTACTTTTAAGAGTTTTGAGCCTTTTGAATTGATTTTTTTTTCATTTATTTGTGGAAATCTGTCTGTTACATACGTAAAATGTTTCATGCAATATATTTCATAAAATTTCATGTAATATGTTTCATAAAATGTTTGCCTTTGATGATGCAATCTTGGGAACATAACTCGTTTTGTTAACACCACACTGTCCCATTTCTGTGACAAACGGAGAAATGACAAAACAGAACATGTAAAATGGAGTGGGGTGCCCCCCGCCCCTCTTTTTTTAAACCCTAACAACATTGTTTTGTATTTTCCTCAGAATTGACAGAAAGAAGGACAAGGCAGACAGGAAAGTCCTGGATAGCCAAGAAAGAGCCTTCTGGGATGTCCATCGACCAGTGGTGAGTCACTCCCAAAAGTTGAAACACCGAAAAGCAATTAAATGAGAAAGTGAGGAACTGAACTGAGATATCTCTTTCTTATCCAGATTGCGGAGGTCATTTTTGTTGTTGTTGTTTTTAAATGTGGTATAGTTCTTGATAGCGAGGTCGGCCTATTGGGGCCATTAGGAAAGCTCTTTAAACACTTGAGATTGGATTTACATAAGAGCTGATAGAAGTATCAATTTGTGTAAAAAATGTTGAACTGAATGTTGAAATATGGGTATCTGGGCAAAAGTAATAATCGTACTAATTATGACCAATGTGACTGGCTAACAACTACTTAGATTCCAAATGTATGTCACAGGAGCCAGCTAGCTTGCGCACGAGAGCCTGCTAGCTTGCGCGTAATATTGTTAACATTGGTCAAAGTAAACTTGTAAGAGCCTCACAGAACGAGCAAAATCCATAGTGATGTACACATATTAAACACGATTTATGGTTAAGCCTTATTCATTTTGGTGTGATTTAGATAAATAGTTTCTAATCTGCATTAAATATACAGTTACATGATGCTGTTTTTGTTATTTCTAATTATGATATTACATTGGTAAAAAGCAGTGGCGGGCCATGGATTTCATTGCTAGGCCTTCAGTAGTGCTACATCTGAATCAATCCAGACTGAAACAAATGTGGTGTACTACAAGTCCATTAGATGGTACCATTAGCCATGAAATAAATGACCAACTTTCTTAATGATGTTCATTTTTTTTTCTTGAAAAGTCCTTCCTGAAAATGGCTTTTACAGTCAATCTCCGACCAAATCCATTTCTTCTCCTTCTTCAGCCATTGTGGGTTGACAAAACTGCTCTTAAATCAACACAATATATTTGCTTATGCAGCTCGCTACCAATACAGTGTGCTAGCTCTGGTCAGTATGCTCTTCACTTGCGGCTAGTGATACTATGACTGGCTAGTGACTTGCCAATGATGTGACTAGCCAATCATAATTTGCGAAAACTCTGACTTTGGCACTAGCGGCTTGTGATCAGAGCAGCAACTCTGATGTTGACCATAGCCTTCAAGAAGGCATTGGTACCTCGAAGGCTTGCCAACTCGAAATCTGATTGGTTAGAGCAACAGTTTGATTGACACATTTGATGCGACACAGCACGCATAACTGATTTTGAAGGCGGCCAGATTTAGATAGATTTCTGACTCTGGTAACAAATGATGGCTGAAATGTTCAATGCTTAAATACGAAAACGCACATCTGGAAGCAGCGCAACTAGGGAAAAGTAACGAAAGGAAGCTGAAAGACAATTTTAATTATTTAACAAAAATTCATGGACAAAATATAATTATCAGTCCATGATTCAGATATTTTTAGGCCGGCAGAGAAGGCTTTGCGGGCCTTGACAGTCCGCCACTGCTAAAAAGATCTGCCCAGATACCAAATGCACAGCCAGGCACACCTGGAATATAAATAAGCATTTTACCACTGAGCATAATGATAGCGCATTGTTATTGCAACACAGTGATCTAACTCAGAAGCGCTCCCACCCATCTTCCACAGCCAGGCTACGTCAACACAACCGAGATGGACATCCGAAAGTGTCGCAGAGAAAAGAACCCACACAGGGTGAAAAGGGTGAGAAGAACTGAAACTAGCTTTTATTTATTTTTGTATTTATTCTTTCGTAATGAAGCATAGAAATGTTAATATTCATGCTCTCCTCAGTCAGTTTACGGGGTGCCAGATGACAGCCAGAGCCAGCCAAGTCCAGTCCACATCAGCTCTCCTTCATCCAGAAAGCTCACCCAAGAGGACGTTGAGAAGGAGGTGTGATAATTGATGGTGCCCAGAATCCATTATGACGACAGCCAGGGACTCAGACGGATGACCTCTTACCGTATTTAAACTTCTCATTACTGCATCCTTCCATCAGATCAGCTTCCTCAACCTCCAGCTGGGCCGCCACTGCATGAAGGTTTCCAAAGTGGCCGATAGTCTCATGGGCTACAGCGAACAGTTCATGGAGTACGACCCGCTTGTATCAGCCGTTGAGCCCTCCAATCCTTGGATTAGTGACGACACCACCTTCTGGGACCTGGAAGCAAGGTATGGAGTGGAACTGGAGTGCACAAAAAAAATAGGTGTCACTTGGGGTCAACTTTATATCTGGTAGTGGATATGGTAAATCTTGAAGTCGACTGCTTATTACATTTTTGACATCTTGTCTTCAAATTGGCCAATTTACAGACAATTTTTGATTACTTCAAATCCTTTTTCCAGCGGTGGGCTGTGCATTTCACTCCTAGGCCTTCAGTAGTGCTAGGTCGGAATCACTCTATAGCTGCGAGTGTGGTGTGATTTGCTACACGTGCACTAGCGGATGTCCTTGACCAGGAAACAACTTGTGACTTGAAGAAACCTAAGAAATAGTCATTAAACTGAAAATTATTAAATGTTTTACTATGAACATGTGGATTCATGATCATCTCATAACATTGCAATGTTTTTTTACTGTTTTTGCTAGCTTCAGACCTGTCCAACCTTTCTTAATGATGTCCATCTATTCTTGAAAAGACAGTCTTAAAAATGGCTTTAACAGTGTATGCAGCTCGCTACGGATACAGTATGCTAGCTCTCGCCAGTATGCGCTTATCACTCTCAGCTAGTGATACTATGATTGGATACTGATGAGCCAATTATATTTTGCAAAAATTTTGCTTCCATTGGACCTTGGGTTGCCAACTCGAACTCTGATTTGGTTAAAGCGACCGTTTCGTTGATTTATTTTGTGTTCCAAGGCCTGCAGAACTGATTGTGAAGGCGTCCAGGTAGATTTCTGACCCTGGTGATGATGGCTGAAATGTGATTGGTTCAATGCTTGAATACGAAAACATACATCTGGAAGCAGCGCGACAGGGGAAAAGTAGTGAAAGGAAGCTGAAAGACAATTTGGAATTGTTTAATAAGAATTAATGGACAAAATATAATTCACATTAGTCAGTGATTCAGATATTTTTAGGCCAGTAAAGAAGGCCTTTCAGGCCCTGATGGCCCACCACTGCCTTTTTCATACCGAATTCGCGAGGCATGCCAGTCCTCTCATGTTGGGAAGTATTTACATAAGTTTTCGATTTACATTTTAGTCAAGAAGTAGACACTCAACCCGGAAGTAACTCAAATAGAATAGTAAGACAAATAGATAGAAAGCTAGCTAGCAAGCCAAAACATGCAACTCTCCATTTCAACGCGCTTCACTCCTGAATTGAAGAGACATTGAATGGGGGTTGAAGATTGTCAATGTTATAACATGCCGCCGGGTCTTTTTTTTTGTCTCTCTTTGGAGTAGTCACGACCCCACCCAACATCGAGTGAAGAAATGGGGCTTCTCTTTGGAGGAAGCCCTCAAAGATCCAGCAGGAAGAGATCAGTTCCTGAAGTTCCTGGAGACCGAATTTAGTTCGGAGAACTTACGGTGAGACTGTCGTTTCGTGCTAGGATGAGTTCATGGGGGAAGGAGGGCTATTTGAGTGTTTTTTTAAGACTGTAATTGTCAGAGATGTTCGGTCGGACACTGTGAACAAAGACTCAAACACTGAAAGATTGACTTTTACTGCCGGTAGGGGACACAGCCATTCATGAGTGACGCCCAACTTCTGCAGCCCTTTGCAATTTATTTAGAGTATATGCAAATTTATGTGATACATTAGTACATACTCTTTTTGATTTGAATACCACGCCGCTGGACGTCTCAAGCATCAATGGCCATAAAACATCAGAACATAGACATTTTGATAATAATCATAATACTACTAATAATAATAATACATTTCATTTATAAGCGCCTTTCAAAACTCTCAAGCTCACTTTACAGTCACAGGATAAGTTTTTCTGTGGGTGAGCAGCGGCAGCCACACGTGCCAGCGTTCACTCAACCCGGAAGTAACCCAAATAGAATAGTAAGACAAATACATAGAAAGCTTGCAAGCAAGCCAATAGATAGCTAATAGCTAGCCAGCTAGATAACTAGCCAGCCAGCCAGATAGCTATTGTACGGTATTACAGAAAAGACAAAGAGAATAGACTTAGCACAATATTTCTTACTAATGTCTACTACAAACAAATATGACACAGACAGTCATTCATTCTTCAGCACTTGCTGTACCCTCTTTGTGACATGAAGCAGTTCTAGATGAAAGAGGAGAGGTTGTCGTTTCCATGAACTGATAGACTTGTAACCTGGCGAATGAGTTCTTCCCGTGAAGGAGTTTACAAAATTATGTCATGTGAAGGAGTTGACCAAGTCCTAAATTAGCCCAAGGCCAGATCTACTACATGAAGATGATAGGTAAACAGGCTGTGTCTGTTCACCTCAGATTGACCCCGGTTTTTCTGTGCTTCTATTGTGGGCCTTGTGTTCAGCGGCCAACTAACTCTAGGACTTTTAAATATGATAATTTCTATTCCGTCTATTCTCTTTCAGTAATGTGCATGTCATAGAAAGAAAACAAACCTATTTTGTCGTTTTTCCACATTGTCCCATTCTGCTCGTTCTGGCTTTTGGTTGACTGAAGTTAGCACATGTTAATGTTTCAGATTTTGGTTGGCAGTGCAGGATATGAAGCGTCAGCCGTTGCAGGACGTCCCGGTTAGAGCTCAGGAGATCTGGCAGGAGTTTCTCGCCGAGGGGGCGCCAAGCTCTATCAACCTGGACTCTCACAGTTTTGAGCGCACCAGCCAAAACCTGAAAGACCCCGGGCGCTACAGCTTTGAAGATGCTCAGGTTATTGTTGCACCATCTTTCTTACATACTGTATGATACGCTCCAAAAGTCACACATGATGTTGAAAATTGTCTTATCTGTTCATTGTTGTGATTGAAGAGTTCCCTTGGGAAATAAAGGGAAATAAATAAATAAAATTCAGTTTTTGCATCAAACTATATCCATAAAAGCTTTAGGCAGCAAAAATGAACTTTGTTTGAAAGTTACCCACATACATCTAAAGAAGTAAACCACAATATATTGTCTTAAAACAAATCACCTTATGACGACATTTTTCAAATTAAAAAATATTTCAGAATCTAAAATAAATACAACTGAAGTCATGTAAGTATTAAATAAATAAAAGTAACTATCAAAATAGCATGCTTGTGACTAAACATGTTTTGATTCTGATTACCGTATTTTCCGGTGTATAAGGCGCACTGGAGTAAAAGGCGCATCCCTAATAAATGGTGTATTTTCAAACTTTTTCCATATATAAGGCGTACCGGACTACGAGGCGCACATTCTATGAATGACAAAAAGATTTCCAAATATAATATATAATCAAATATTCCCCAAACCCAGTCTCGCATTAGCTACTCAAAATAGCCCTACACAACTACCGTATTTTCATGTGTATAAGGCGCACCGGAGTGCAAGGCGCAATCCCCAATGAATGGTGTATTTTCAAACTTTTCTATATACAGTAAAGTCTCGTTATATCGATAGTACTGCTTATTACGATACTATTTCTATGAACGCAAGGAGAAAATTTACATGCCGCAGGATCGGATATATTGATAGTCTGGTTAGATCGATATTTTTTCCGACTCCCGAGAATATCGATATAACGAGACTTTACTGTATTAGGCGCACCGGAGTATAAGGCACCTTCAATAGGTTGACCTCATATTGCAACGTAAAAACAATTTGTCAGGCACACAAGCAATGACTGCTAACCAGCTCTATTTCTTCTCATCAATTGCGGTTTATAAAAGTGAAAAATAAAGATCTTCAAATGAAGGATTGGATTGGCCTTTATTAGTCTGGCAGTGGAGACATTTACATTACACAGCAGCAAAGTTATGAAAGGAAAGAAAGAAGTAGAAAAACAAAATACATGAGCTGCTGGAAAGGCAGCCACTCTTTGTGTGCTGTACCCTCTTTGTGACATGAAGCAGTTCTAGATGAATGAGGCCTCGCGAGGACAGTGATCCCATAAATTTCTCCATTGGTCCATCCTCCATGGACAGTTCCTGTTCACGATGTGTGGAAGCATTCATCGGTCTTCCTCTTTCATTTCAGGAGCACATATTCACACTCATGAAAAGTGACAGCTATGCACGCTTTTTGCGATCCGGCATCTACCAAGACCTTCAGTTTGCCAGAAAGAAGGTGAGTCGTCTATTTTCGCTGACCTCGATGGCTTTTGATTTACGTGAAGATCAAGTGATGTTTAAACCATCGTTCAAATTTGAATCGCCATGAAATACGATCCTAAATGCGATTGGATGAAAACCTTTGAGGCGTTGAAAACTTCAGATGAATTTTTCATTCAAACAACACAAATTACTTTACTTCACGATAATAATAATAATAATAATAATAATAATAATAATAATAATAATAATAATAATAATTCACTCGCTGCCATTTATTAGGGAATTGAAAAGTGTGACGTGGAGCGCCATTTCCGAATTTGTTCGGGTTTTGGTTTTTCTTGTGGGGGTGCTGATAAAGTGCCGGTCAAACCTCTGGCAGTGTTTTTTTTCCCATCCACGAGGGGGAAGTATTTGCCTTTTGTCCATGTTAGCGCTTTGTTACAGCTCCAACTGTTGTTAAAGCGCTCTATAAATCAATATGTATGTATTGCATTGTATATTTCAAGCTCAAATATCTCCAGACCAATACAACTTAGGAATTAACTGATAAAAGAAGAGAGGCTCAGATTTCTTACCCTGCATTGATCGTTTATATAGTGATCGACACGTTTGATGCAACAGGACCCGCAGAACTGATTGTGAAGGCGTCCAGGTATAGATTTCTGACCCTGGTAACAAATGATGGCTGAAATGTGATTGGTTATGATGCTTAAATACGAAAACACTCATCTGGAAGCAGCGCAACAGGGGTAAAGTAATGAAATAATAATACATTTCATTTATGAGCGCCTTTCAAAACTCTCAAGGACACTTTACAGTCACAGGATAATCGTTTCTGTAGGTGAGCAGCGGCAGCCACACGCGCCAGTGTTCATTCAGCCTTGAAAGGAAGCTAATTTGGAATTGTTTAATAAGAATTCATGGACAAAATATAATTAAAATCAGTCCGTGATTCAGTTATTTTTAGGCCAGCAGATAAGACTTTGCAGGCCTTGACGGGCCGCCACTGACTGATTTATAGACATCGAAAGCAGTCAATTAAAGTTTTTGTCAGAGCATTTGTTTAATTACTTAAATGATTATCTAGGTCCTGGGAATCAAACTCATTTCACATCGTGGGCCACATATGGCCTCGGTAGATGTCAAGTGGGCCGGACCATTAAAATTATACTATATATGCTATAAATAAATAAATATCATTCCTTCAATGACAAAACTTGTTGAAAACACACCAAGCACAAATGTTTCCCACGCATCTCTATAAAAAATATGACATGGTTCATTTTTCATTAAAAATTCTACACTCATCTACTTTTCTCTGTTTGGATAATGACATTTTGGCTAATGAGGGTGTTGGAACCGCGGTTGAAAAAAATAAGTTTTCTTCTACATTGGTTCTAGTGGACAATCCTTGAATTGCACCTCATTAAAACTATCAATTCCATGTCGTTTTTGCATTTTTTTTCCCACTTTTAATCATCCTGCGGGCCTCATCAAACCTCCTTGGGGGCCGGTTCCGGCCCGCGGGCCGTGTGTTTGATACCCCTGATCTAGGTCGTTTAAAATGGGCAGCCTGTTGCATTTCAAGATTCTGGGAAGCTTCACATTATTTTTCCTATTTCATAAACTATCAGCGCTGTAATGTTACACCTTGTGTGTTTTTATTGCTTTTATTGCCATTTTCTCTGTTATAGAACACTTGTGTAGTGTAATGCGGATCTTTCTAGCAAATGGCTACTTGTGTTCACGCCAACCTTTCTGTCCCTTGCTGTTGCGACACCGCTCCTGCTGCTGCCCCCAAACCCCATCAAAACTCCATGTGTGCTTCCTGACCATTTTTCTCCCTGACTCATAACATCACCGCCCATCTCATTGCCTCCTGGACGTGACCCCCTCTCACCCCCACAACCATGCCCCTTCCATAGCAACAACCCGCAGACCCTGAACAAGGCCGCCGCACCTCTTTGGAGAAGTTCACACGAAGTGTGGTAAGTTGTCGGAAGGCATGATCTCCACCGGCTTCGCACAAAATGGCTGCATCACCACTTTTTGAGCTGTCACCGGAGTACGCTGTCCACTTGCATTTATGTATACACTGTATTAAAGCTGGATTTTCGCTACCTGATTTCTGCGAGCAAAAAGCAATTTTGAACAGTTGGACATTCGAAAGTTGAGATGGTCAAGATTATAATATGGCAGAGGTTCAACCACTGACGGAATATGTATATGTATATGTAGATAGAGAGAGAGAGATATGTATATGTAGATATAGAGAGAGATATGTATATGTAGATATATATATATATATATATATATATATATATATATATATAGAGAGAGAGAGAGATATGTATATGTAAATAGAGAGAGAGCGAGAGAGATATGTATATGTAGATAGAGAGATATGGATATGTAGATAGATGGCAGTAGATATGTATATGTAGATAGATGGAGGTAGATGTATTTTAACTGTCTTGAATGGACTTTCCAGGGCAAGTCGTTGACCGGCAAACGACTATCAGGGCTGATGCAGTCATCCTGACACACTGTTTGCGGGGGTCACTTTGAGCCCCCTAATGGAGGCCGACCACATGGGACTGGGCTGGTCGTCAGAACTCAAATGCGATCCAAGACCATATTCAATGACTGGAAATGACCGCTGATACGAGGGGATGAACCACGTGAGAAGACGACAATGACGCCTCTATAAATGAATTATTTATTGGGAAAGTGGACATGTTTATATTTTATATCGATGTATACTGTGTATGTTTGTCTTATTAAAAGCACATTTGGAAAATAAATACCAAAAGATTTTCCCCACTTTTTTTATTGAACACAGATCCATTGAGTTACAGCAATAAAGGCCTTGTGACCCAATATTTTCTTTCGTTTTTTTGTCAAAGAAACGTGCAGTGATCCAATGTAGTATTTGCTTTTTCCATTCGCAATTTCGCCAGGAACCAACAGATGTCACTTATAGACCGACATGGGCCAGTGCAAAAGTGTAAATTAGAAGTAAATAAAACACAAAAATGCTTTTATTGTTTATTTATAAGCCAGAAGGCCAGAAGAGGGGGTCCAAGCGCCATATAAAGAATTTATCAACCTGTTGAAACGGAGGTGGCCACAGGAGGTCGCCATTTTGTGCCTCTTTTTTTGGGGTGTGAGATTTTCCCCCAATGTTGCCTCAAAATGGCACAAATAAATTCTTTAATTGATTGCGAACATGTATTCTTTCCTCTTCGGAACTATTTGAATCATATTCATAACTGGACAGGAACAAGAAAGCATATTCTCCTAATCTGAAGCCATTGTTTTGATTCACTAGCAATGCAAGACGTCTTGCTGTGACGTCACGAACTGGGGGCGGGACATTCTGAAAATGCCCAATTCGCAGCTCAATTTTTTTGCAGATTTTGGACACTTTAAAGGGCAACCGACATCACTCATCTAACTCCACATTTGTACAGCATTGAAAAACTTGAAGTCGCGTTTGTCCTCATAACTAAAATAAGATATCTATTAGCACAAAATATATGTATTTCCCTCCCCTCTTTGTCCAGTTTCAAACATTTTTGAAAAAGCGTCATGGAACCACTGGGTGGCGGTAGAGAGCCACCCTGCTCAATCATTGCATGATGTTGTACAGCTGCATTCAAAAGCTTTCGAGCAAGACCAAATAATGAGTACACGGCTTCTTTGCCTGTCCTAAATCATCATCCCGTATCAATGTTTTGTCCCAGAGCCGAACTCAAAGATTCTTGTACACACATTGGAGTTTTATTCTTTACTTGTGGCCTTTTGTTGATTAATATTTGTTGAATAATTCAATTGAATTTAGCTTGCGATGCCCTCTTGTAAGTCATGAACAGGCCATTTGAAACGAAGGACATGTCAAGCGATTCCATTCTCTCCGCCCCACTCAAAACAGGCTCTGCACATGGCCAGGAGTCGGTGGGGCACCAGCGCCGGGACCTAAAATGAGACAGACGTGGCATATTACAATGTAGAGAACGTGGATTTGTGCATTTCTTAACAGATCAATTTGATGTCAATCATTCCGCGTTAAAAAAATGTTTTCAGAAAGTGCACCTGAGGTATTTGTCTGTTTGGATATCTATTAATAGTACAGTGATACCTTGGCTTACAAACTTAATTGGTTCCCAGACAGAGTGTGTAAGGTGAAAAGTGTGTAACCCAAAAAATTATTTCCCATAGGAAACCATTAAAATGAGAATAATCCGTTCCCAGGTCCCCATAAAACATAATTTTCTACTTTCTCATTTTCTAAGCCTTAAAACTACACAAAATATACCTTATCTTATGTATAATAAATGTGCTATATTATAATTAAAGAAATAAACTGTACATTATAATAAAGTTGTTTTATTTACCTTTGTGACGGTCATTGATGGCTTGATGGAATGGATGGAATGGCATTAAACACTTGATGAGGAACATAACCTTCTTTCACCATCTTGAGGAATGATCCCTTGTAGGTGCTTTCTCTGTGATAATTGTATCTAGTTCCTCATCAATTGTGTTCTGTTTAGCTGGGTTAATAGCTTTTTGCATCAAGTGTACAGATGGCTTGTGCGGGTTGATTGTGGAGCCTGATTGATGAGATATTTTAACCTTGCAGTCTACACTCTGCCTTTGAACTATCAAAGTTGAAACCCCCTCACCATCGTCTGCCTATCTCACAGCCACTCACGTGGCTTTAACCGAAGACTGGAGTCGGGGAATAGAGGACAAAAACAGTCAGCTGCCATTTTATTAGAAGAACGGGCTCGTTCGCGAACGACACATCACTCATTGAGGCAGCTCCGTGTATGAAAAAAGTTTGTATGCTAAGGTAAAGTTTGTATGCCAAGGTAAAATTTTCAGAAATATAACGTTCTTAAACCGAAAAGTTCGTCAGCCAAGGGGTTCGTAAACCGAGGTATCACAGTATTGTGTTTTTTTTTTTTTTTTTTATGGTGATCGTTTTGGGTCAAGTTAAATATATATAGACACAATTTGCAAATGATTTCCACAAGTCACCCAAAGGCTTGCTTACTTGGTGCAGATGCTGCTGCTCCTGTTCCTGCTGGCAATGTTGGTGGAGCCGGAAAAGAATTCGTTACCATGTTGGTGTTTGGATTCACACCATAACCTATTGTCGTCCCAGCAGGAGGTGGATAAAGCATGGAGCCTAGAAAGCCCAAACGTGCAAGTTAGTGGTCTTTGAAATATCTATATTGAAGGATGACGTATCAGTCTTACCGGCTGGAACAGATGTAGCACCTGATGAAATAATAAAAAAAGGCACTTGACGATTATATATTATTTTGACTTGCTATACGTCGTCTGACTGAAGCCGAATATCCGTTTTAAATCAATAAAATATAAACGTATCATGTGACTACGAGTTCCAAAATGTCTGCAGATTCATAGCATACAAACGCATCATTCTTTCAAACGTGTTACTCACCTCCCATGTCGCTTTCGTCTAGTTTTCCTTTGTCGTCGTTTTCTAACAAAAAAATGGTTTGGTCAAACGCGAGGCTGGCGGGTTTTATCTTCTGGGTGCTTAGTGGGTGGGCTATGGGTTTATTCAATCGCTCTGATTGGATAAATGGTCGGGGGATGGGATGTTATTTTGGTGAGTGGGTGGAAGGGGGGGGTCTGCAAAACCGAAAGTGAAAGTCTTGTACACACTGAAGGTCGATCACGTCCCAATTTTTTTTTTTTTTTTTACTTTTAAAACAAGTTAACCCCATGTTCACACAACAGTTAGCCTGATCATGTGGATCATGTGCAAATGTTTTTTTATCATGAGACTGGTGAACATTGCAGTGCACTTAAATTCGTTTAAAAAAACGGAATAAACACACTATAAAGTGACCTTGAGAGTTTTGAAAGGCGCTTATAAATGAAATGTATTGTTATTATTTCTATTAGCTAGCTAGCTTTTTTGAGTTACTTCCGGGTTGAGTGAAGGCGCGAGTGGCTGTCGCTGCTCACCCGCAGAAAAAAAATATCCTGTGATTTTAAAGTGACCTTGAGAGTTTTGAAAGCCGCTCATGAATGAAATGTATTATTATTATGTGTTAGCTGGCTAGCTATCTATTAGCTAACTATCAAGCTAGCTAGTTGAGCCAAAGCTCGTGACTGTGGGCACCTCAATCTACAACATTAGTAGCCTGTTCTAAAAAGAAGTGATTGGGTACCATCAATGTCAACAATCTTAGCTATCTATTAGCTAAATATCTATTGGCTATATATTAGCTAGCTAGCTTTCTATCTATTCGAGTTACTTCCGGGTTGAGTGAAAGCTGGCGCGTGTGGCTGCCGCCGCTCACCCATTCTCGATTGATTTACAGCTTCCCGCTTTGGGTTTGGTTCATACTGTGTACACTGTTGCTGTTATTAAAAAAAAACTGTGGATAACAGAATGGCTGTGAATGTAAACATACATTTCCTCTGTCAGGAAACCCCCCTCCTGTTCTCCTTTCTCTCCTTATAAGGGCTTGTTTTTCTCACAGCAGCTTCTGGGGTCAGCCCAGTTCATATTTTCGAAGCTCTTGTGCATTCAACCAAATATATATTTTTTCCCGCTTATTTGTGCAATAGCTTTTTTTTTGCAAGGTTAATCCAAACCTAATGTCCATATCGATTTGAGCAGAATCAAACATTTTTTTTATTTTCGCTTGCATGTGTGTAAACAGTACAATCGGAAACAAGACATTTCCTGTTGTTTGTGTTCCGGTGAGATCTGCGTATTTTTAAGAGATCAATTTAAAGTTAAAAGCCAGCAAAAGAAAAACAACTGGGGGGGAAAAAACAAGTCCATTGAAGCCGTTGTAACACTTCCATGTTTGGTTTCGATGGAAATATTTATTTTAAAATATCAACCCCACAGTTGTCTGCCATCACAAATTGTGTAAGGCAATTTGAAATAGAATCGTGAAAGCACACATGGCATATCAACCTCGACTTGATGTCAAATATTATGTAGCGTAATTTTTGGGGGGAAGGATATCGGGCGTGCGGGCGACATAGGAGAAAAGCTATCAACCTGTTTTGCTACAATTCAATTTGGATCGTGCTTATGACAGACTTCTTAGATCGTGACCACGTAGGCTTCATCATGCTGATGAGGTGATACCAGGGCGAATGGGACAATCAGGGCCGGTCATAGACCATAATCAGTCAGGACAGTTAAGAGGTAAGTATTTGATCATTTATTTTGTGAATAAACCTGGAGTACACAGTTGCTGATGTATCATTCATTGTTCATGCAAGGTTTTCAAACATTGTTGAAAATTTTTACTTTTTAGCATTAGAATTCCCAATGATGAATATCAGTCAAAATAGAGAGAGAAAAAAAGCGTTGTCATGATGAGCGTTTATTGAACCTGACGTTGGATTTTGTGGTTTCCTCATTGGGTAATCTGACGGAACCGAAAAAAAATCGGTTACCGTGAATTTCTGCCCGGCAAGAACGGGCGAATTCTGTCATCAATTCTGGGACCTAAAATGATACGTGACATATTAGAATATAGACACTGTAACACTGAGAAGTAAATACTTTTGACAAGGATAACTTCAAACAATCACTAATGCAAGTCTAACATTCATTATACAGTACAGCCTGTGATCTTGGCAGTTCAAAACAGTAGCCTGGGCTACTTGGAAATTTTTAATCGGCACATACAGTGAGACCTAAACTTACGAACTTAATTGGTTCCCAGACAGAGTGTGTAAGGTGAAAAGTGTGTATCTCAAAAAATAAAATCCCATAGGAAATCATTAAAATGGGATTAATCCGTTCCCGGGTTTCCATAAAATATACTTTTCAACTAAATAAGCCTTAAAACTACACACAACATACCTTATTTTATGTATAATAAATACACTGCATTGTATCATAAAGTCACTTTATTTACATCATTTATGGCTTGATGGAATGGCGCTGGAGGTCGAAGGTCAAAGGGAATTGCTCTTTGGAAAGAGGCGCATTACATGAGGACTGTAATTAAAGAAATAAACTGTGCTGTAAAATAAAGTTTTATTCACCTTTTTGATGGTCGTTGTGGCTTATGAAAGGAGAGTCACCTTCCATAAGGACTGTTGGTAACTTAACCGCTGGTGCTGTTCGGTCGTGTGCTTCCGCCGAAGATCACTCCGCCAGCCGTGGTGGGTGTGTATTATGAAAATAGTGCTTATTATTGAGTTTAAGTTTCATAAATTTGAAGTTTGTAAGACAAAAAGTTTGTAAGATAAGGTGTTTGTAAGTTGAGGTCTCACTGTATATATATATATATATATATATATATTTTTTTTTGTTGTTGTTGAAAACCTCCTTTCGTTGGTCGTTTGTGACTTTCAGATTAATTTTTATACATTTTCTAGAAAGAATGAATCGAACACGGTGGCGCCAAAGGGGTATCCAGTAATGCCCTTACCCGGCCACCGTCGGTGCAAGACTGCGAAAGGACCACAGAATGTTTGTAAAAAAATTTTAATAACACTGTGACCCAATTAATTTAGAGTCAATTTCTTGAAAATATACACTGTACAATGGCAATTAAAGAAAGGTGGATTTGAACTTATAATCATGCCACATTAAAAAAAAAGTTTTTTTCCATATTTTCAGAATGTTTAACTGTGATATTGGTATGTTTGAATCTCTATGAATAATCCCGTGCCTTTTATGGTGATTGTCATGTTAATGATGAGGCACAATTTACAAATGGTTTCCTCAAGTCAATCGGCGCTCGCTTACGTGTTCCTCGCGGCATCTGATTTATTTGCTCGGCCTGGTGAAAACGATCATGAAAGTCTTGTGGATAAGGAGGAACCATATTCGCGATCAGGTGGACGTTTGGATTCACGTCGTAACCTATTGTGGTCCTCGTCGTGGCTGCATGAAGCATGGTAGCTAAAAAGCCCAAATGTGCAAGTTAGTGGTTCTTGAAATGTATGTTTTATGATGTCTCTCTCTCTCTCTCTCTCTCATCAATCCATCTCTTTATCTATCCATCCATCCATCCATCCTGAAGGCAAGCTAGATAGCTAGCTAGATAATCAAGCAATCTTACCGACCTGCAACAGTTGAACCACCGACTGAAAAAAAAAGATGACACCTGAGAAGTACATTCATTTCACTTGACGTTTTTGTAATACTGAAGCTAAATATCAATTTTAATTAAAAACTTACTTTTTATTTTAAACAAATACAAATGTACCACATTACGACGAATCATAAAAATGACCGTTGCGTGCATTGTTGTAAATGTTAATGTAACGGTTTTTTAAAAATCATAACATCATTTGTCGTCGTCGAACGTGTGACTCACCTCCCATGTTGTTTTCGTGATGTTTTTCTTTGCTGGTCGCTTGGTAAGAAAAAAATATTTCGGCAAGTGAGAGGCTGGTTGGTGACTTTTCTCTTCTGGGCACTTAGTGGGTGGGCGATGGGTTGATTCAACTGCTCTGATTGGATGTATGGTCGGTGGAGTGTTCGTGAGTTTGGGTGAGGGAGGGGGAGAAACGTCTGCAAATTCGATGAAACCGAAAGTACTGCAGCCTTGACCGTTTTGAAAGGCGCTTATAAAATGTATTATTATAAAACACACAAGGCCAAACGTTTAGGCGATCTTCTTTTGATCACTGAATAAGCTTTATCCCCGTGTCCGCACAATATACAGTTAGCCTGATCATGTGGAGCCTTTTTAAACGTTTTTTTTGAAGTGACTGGTGAGCACTTAAAGGACAACCGACACAATTTTTTTGTTTCCTAAGTGACATCAGAAAAACGTTTTATAGCATCTAAAATACCCAAATCATGCAGTCTGATATTTTAGTCAAATGCAAAACAAATAAAAATAACCTAGTGTCCCAAAACTACTTCAAAATAACTAAGAAAGTTTCAGAAGGTCCCGCCCCCTTGTTAGTGACGTCACGACAGGACGTCTTGCCTTGCTCGAGAATCAAAACAATGGCTTCAGATTCGGATATGCTTTCTTGTTACTCATCCAGTTATGAATATGATTAAAATAGTTCTGAAGAGGAAAGCATAAATGTTTGCAATCGATTAAAGAAGTCCTTTACCTGGACTCCAATGTAGAGCCCAGAAAATGCACAAAATGGCGCTCAAGCTCCGATTAACTCATTCACATTCTCCGATTACCTCATTCACATTCAGGATTAACTCATTCACTGCCAGACGATGTGCAAAAAAATGTGTCCACTACAGTGCCAGGGTTTTTGTCATTTTTACTCAAATTGCAGGACCCACAGAATATTGTAGGAAACATAAACATTCAATATAGCTTTAGAAACCTTAGACTCTCTTCTTTCATCAGAAAAAAATAGTTAATTTCTTAATTATATGCTTTAGCTTTGTGTTTGCTTTCAACATTTAGCTTGTAGTAGACATGCACATTCCACCATGGCGTCGCTGATCCACTACTGAAAATGATGCTTTGATCCTCTCCTTTTTCATCTAGAACTGAGAGTGTACAGAATGCGCTTCAGAATGAATACTCGGTGTCTTTGTGTTGTCATATTATTTGTTATTGTTTGTTTGTATGTTTTTGTTCTTTTGACTTCAAGATGACTTCACGAGAGTGGCTGCCTTTACAGCAGCTCCTGTATTTTGTTTTTCAAATTATTTCTTTCCTTTCATAACTTTGGTGCTGTGAAATGTACATTTCTCCACTGTGAGACTAATGAAAGTAAATCCAATCCAATCCAATATTGGTCTGAAGTTTTCTGAGCTTGAAATTGTCACGATCTGGTTGGCGACCAACGAGTGGCGCTGTCGGCCCCGCCTACACCTGCACAGGTGTTGGGCGTTCCAATCAATGGCAGTTAAAAGGACTCCCGGCACGACCATTCGTTGTCGGGTCATTGTATGTGTTTGCTTCATTCACCCTGTCAGATTTTGTTCCTGCTGACTTTATTTCATATAATTTGTCAATTAGACCCCGCTGCTCCCTCCTGCCTGCTTTTTTGGGATCCACCACCATCACCACCATGCAAACCGTGACAGAAAAGAGGGTGGCTGTCCAAAATACAATTCAATGCATGCATATTGGTTTATATAGCTGTATGTACCCCGGTCAAGGATGACGCTTCATACTGATGTCACAACGTTTATTGTGGAACACTTGGAACACCTGGAACACAGTGAAAACTATAAAGGACATTTAAAGATGACAATTAGCATTCCAGTAAGTGCGAAGAGACATACAGTAAATAAGCAAATTAATAACGTACCGTGTGCACCTTATTAACCGAAAGTAGATAACCTTTGACATAGACTTTAGACTGTCGTTCTCTCTATCTAGCATTACTTTCGTTCTGTCTCTAGCGATTACTCTCGCAAATGACACGGAAGCGGAAGTGATACTGACAAAACATTATAAATAAAGTATTGAAGATGATTTCAAGAAAAACACACGTATAAAGGTTCACATAGAAACGTTAAACACTTTTACAGAACAAGACCAAATAAATTATATTTTTGTTGTCATGGCAACCAATGACAATATACCCGCCAGTTACAATTGTGCTTTAACAACAGTTGAAACTGGAACAAAGCGCTAAGGTATGTTGTGTGTGGTTTTAAGGCTTATTTAGTTAAAAACTATATTTTATGAAAACCCGGGAACGGATTATTCCCATTTTAATGGTTTCCTATGGGAATTTCTTTTTGATATACACACTTTTCACCTTACACACTCTGTCTGAGAACCAATTAAGTTCGTAAATTGAGGTCTCACTGTACTTCTACTTAGATATCTCTTCAGACAAAATTTTGAAGTTATGAAATGCTTCAACAGGAAAATATATTTTTGAGCAATACAGCAATTGAATTATAACGTGCATTTTTTTGTAAACATATTTTGATGCATTTTTCTGTTTTAAAAAACAATTTCTGAATTTTGGGGTGGTCTTGGAACGGATTAGGGCATATAATAATAATACATATCATTTGCAAACGCCTTTCAGAACTCTCAAGGTCACTTTACAGTCACATGATCCGTTTTTCTGTGAGTCAGCAGCGGCAGCCACATGCGCCAGCGTTCACTCAACCTGGAAGTAACTCAAATAGATAGAAAACTAGCTAGCTAGCTACCAGATAGCTAATAGACAGCCAGCCAGCGAGCTAATAGATGGCTAATAGATAGCCAGCCAACTAGCTAGCGAGCTAATCGATACATAGCCAGCTAACCAGCCAGCTAGCTAATAGGTACCTAGCCAGCCGGATAGACAGCTAACAGATAGCCAGCCAGCTAGCTATCTACTAGATATCCAACAGATAGATAGCCAGCTGTATAGATAGCTAATAGACAGACAGCCAGCCAGCTAGACAGCACATAGCCAGCTATTAGCTCGCTAGCCAGCCATATAGATAGATAATAGATAGCCAGCTAGATAGCTAATAGACAGCCAACTAGCTAATGTACGCCGAATCTGCATATACAGTAAAGTCTCGTTATATCGATATCGGGTATATCGATAGTCCCGGTTATATCGATGCTATTTCTATGCACGCATGGAGAAAATTACATGCAAACAGGGTCGGATATATCGATAGTCCCGATTTTATCGATATTTTTTCGGACTCCCTTGAATATCGATATAACGAGACTTTACTGTACATGGAAAACACGTCTTGATTAACTAAATGTTTCGAGGAAACATATTTCTTCCAGAACCAGTTCATTTTGTAAGTCAAAGTCCCACAGTATGTGTGTGTGTGTGTGTGTGTGTGTGTTTGTGTATACAAAAAAAACCAAATCTGACATATAAACAAACATTTTATTGCCTTCACAACTTCACATCAGGAAAAACAATAAAAACAGTGAATACAATGCTGCTGATAATTTTTTTTCACCCTAATTCTACAATTGAAATGCGATCATTAACCCCAAATCATCAGTATTGTAGTAATCGAAGGTATAAAAAGTCAGGATATTATTGGATATCATTTGTCCACATCTGAGTCACAGTTAGATGACCATTTTGTAACATGTTTGTAAAATACACGTTCAAAAGAAAGAAAACCTGTAAAGTCGCCACAATTTCAAGGGAAGGGGCCCATGGGGCCCGGAGCCGGGGTTATTCCAGATGACCCTACAAAATGATAAGAAAACACTTCAGTGTTCTGAAAGGATTAAATTGAACATTTCATACTGACGAGGAGCATATTTGTAGTTGCGTTTAACTCATTCACGAATTTATTCGGTAATTGAAAATATGACATAGATCGCCATTCTCGAATTTGTTCGGGTTTTGTTTTTCCTTGTTTGGGTGCCGATAAAGCACTGGCCATGTCCTCTGGCAATGTTTTTTTCTTTTTTCCATATTAGCACTTTATTCCAGCTTCAACTGTTGTTAAAGCGCTATATAAACCAATGTGTATGTTTTGCATTGTATTTTGGACAGCCGCCCTCATTTCACGCTCATATAACTCCAGACCCTTAGAATTTAGGAATTAACAATTGTTTTCTGATGAAAGAAGAAAGTTGAAGGTTTCTTACACTGCATTGAATGTTTATGTTGTCCTAAAACTCAATATTCTGTGGGTCCTGGAATTTGAGTGAAAATGACAAAAACACAGGTACTGGAGAATACACATTTTTTGCACATTTGGCAGTGAATGAGTTAATATACTGTATTTTCTGGTGCACCTTCAATGAATGACACATTTGCAAACTTCTCATATATAAGGTGCACTGGATTACAGTGATACCTCGATTTACGAGCACCTTGGCTGACGAAGTTTTTGGTTTACGAACATTAAATTTATGAAAATTTGACCTTGGCATACAAACTTTTTTCGGGATACACACGGAGCTGCCTCAATGAGTAATGTGTCGTTCGCGAACGAGCCCGTTCTTCGAACAACAAAATGTTTTGTCCTCTATTCCCCGCCTCCAGTCTTTGGTTAAAGCCACGTTATTGGTCAAGAACGCAGCAGTGAGGGGAGGTGGTTTAAACATTAAAGAGACAGGCAGATGGCAGTGAGAGAGTTTCAACTTTGATAGTTCAAAGGCAGAGTGTAGACTGCAAGGTTAAAATATCCCATCAATCAGGCTCCACAAACAACCCGCACAACCCATTTGTACACTTGATGCAAAAAGTTATCAAACCAGCTAAACAGAACACAATTGATGAGGAACAAAGCAGAATTATCACAGAGAATGGATCTACAAGGGATCATTCCTCAAGATGGTGAAAGAAGGTTACGTTCCTCATCAAGTGTTTAATGCTGAGGAAACCGGCCACTCAATTCCATCAAGCCATCAACGACCATCACAAAGGTAAATAAAACGACATTATTATACAGTACAGTTTATTTCTTTAATTATAATACCATAGCACATTTATTATACATAAAATAAGGTATATTTTGTGTAGTTTTAAGGCTTAGAAAATTAGAAAGTAGAAAATTATGTTTTATGGGGACCTGGGAATGGATTATTCTCATTTTAATGGTTTCCTATGGGAAATAAATTTTTGGGGTACAGACTTTTCGCCTTACACACTCTGCCTGGGAACTAATTAAGTTCGTAAGCCAGGGTATCACTGTATAAGGCGCATGGTCAGCTTTTGAAAATAATGAAGGGCTTTTAGGTGTGCCTTATACTGTGGAAAATACGGTAACCCTTATTTTGTCATAAGCAGTGATCAAGATTGAACTTTCTGCATGCCCACGTGAGGCCATTATCGTACCCGAGTAGTGCAGGTTTTTGTTTTTTCGTGCTGCGTTAATGGCAGCACATTTGAAACTCATTATGGCTTGCAAAAAAACGATCACTGATGACAAAAAAAATTGTCATTTTTAGTTAATAACTGTATACAATCAAATATTTTCCCCATGATCCAACTTTCAATGTTGTCATTTCCTGGTTATTCACCTCACATTTCCATGGAAAGGTTGCCATTTAAAATATCCTTGAATGCTGCAATGCTAGCGGTGACTCCACTTAACCATGATGCCGCTAAGCAGCTCAGAAGGCAGGCCAGCTTCAGATGGAAAAGGTGACCCACAAAGAAATAAAAACCCAGAGAAAGCACATTGAGATATAAGGTGAGTGTAAATGAGTGGCTTGAGTGCGCTTGAACAAACCAATTTTTTGCCGACCTGGAGGCCCGCCCCCAAAAAAATCTGCCACCTATCACTTGGTCTAAAGCATAATCACAATTCTCAAATTTAACTCATACCTTGAGAAAATTGCAGCGCAGTGTTGATGGGAATTGGTGGCACTATGTCATTTGGTAATAGGCTAACATCGGGATAACCAATCGTCGTCACGACAGGAGGCGCAAATATGATTGGATTTAATCCTGTAAAAACAAAAAGAAAAACGTTTTTCTTTCTCCACATATTTTCCACATACATTTTTCAAATTAAAATAATCATTTTGACAGACAATCTTACCTGATGAAGGAGAAGGATGACCTGATGAAATGAAATATGGATAAATATGTTAATTTAAACACCAGTTGACACCAGCTGTTTAACAAATAATCATGCACTACATGACCAGAATTCTCAGACAAATATTTCAAATGCAAAAGACAGTTACTCACCGTTTCCCATGTTTTTTTTCTTCAAATCTATTCAGTTGATTCTATTGACGGAGATTTTATGTTTGTCTGAAAACCAAAACAGGTGTCGCTCTTTTATAGCAAAGGAGCAGACAAAACACGCTGATTGGACACATTCACATGTGTCCAGGTCACCCGAGAGTGATAAATTTTACAATCCTTTAATGATCCTTTGTTTGGGTAGTTCAATGTCAGGTGATACATTCTGACCCAGTTTAACAGTCAGTACTTTTCCTGCATGCTTTAGAATCAATCAACATATTTCACTGCTTCAAAGATTTCAAATTTACCAACGAGATAAAATAAACAACCTGTCTGAAATTTGTGGTATCGTTTATGAGTCAATGTGTTTTCATTGGTCAAAAGTAGCCGACCTAATTACTTCCTCTTAAAGGACAACCGACATCACTTTTTTGTTTCCTAACCGACATCAGAAAAACGTTTTATAGCATCTAAAATACCCAAAACACGCAGTATGATATTTTTATTCGAATGCAAAACACCAATAAAATGACTTAAAGTGTCCAAAATCTGCAAAAAATTGAGCCGTGAATTGGGCATTTTCAGAAAGTCGCGCTCCCAGATCGTGACGTCACGCCAAGACGTCTTGCATTGCTGCAGAATCAAAACAATGGCTTCAGATTCGGGGAATATGCTTTCTTGTTACACATCCAGTTATGAATATGATTCGAATAGTTCTGAAGCCCGTTCCGCAGGCTGATAAATTCCTTCTATGGAGCTCGGTCGCCGTCTTCTGGCTCTTTTTGGTGCAACATGACGTTTTCAGACCAAACAAGCACAGCAAAATACATTGACGTGATGGAAGGACTGCTACAATGTGTCCTTTTTTTCGGTCAGGGGCGTTCCTTCAGTGACGTCACGTACGGACTCATCACCAACTCAAAAACAGGACTATTCATTGTGAGTCTTAAAACGTAAAATATAACGATATGCGGTGGAATCTTTGTAAAATACGCTCAGTAGACGTTTTTTTAAGCCATCTTACAAATTATGGACACAACCTGTCCGGAGACGTCGGTTGTCCTTTAAGAGTCAGTACGTTTCCTGATTTAGAATCAATCAACATATTTCACTGCTTCAAAGATTTCAAATTTTCCAACGAGATAAAATAAACAACCCGCCGAAAATATGTGCTATTGTTTGTGAGTCAATGTGTTTTCATTGGTCAAAAGTAGGCAACCTAATTAGTTCCTCTTAACTCATTCAGTGCCATTCAGGAATTTATTTGAGAATTGAAAATATGACGTACAGTCGCGCGCCATTCCCAAATTAGTTCAGTTTTGGGTTTTTTCTTGCTTGGGTGCAGATAAAACGCTGGACAGACTTATGGCAATGTTTTTTTCCATTCAACAAGGGAGCAGCATTTCCCTTTTTTCCAATCTTAAAGATAAGTGTAAAATGCTAATATTACTCTTTAATATTTTAACCTAACACCATATTAGCGCTTTGTTACAGCTTCAGCTGTTTTTAAAGCGCTATATAAACCAATTTGTTTTTATTTATTTACATTGTATGTATTGCATTGTATTTTGGACAGCCACCCTCATTTCAAGCTCATATAACTCCAGACCGATATAATTTAAGAAATAACTTTTTTTCTGATGAAATAAGAGAGTCCAAGGTTTCTTACGCTGCATTGAATGTTTATGTAGTCCTAAAACTCAATATTCTGTGGGTCCTGAAATTTGAGGTAAAATGACAAAACCCCTGGCACTGGAGTGGACACATTTTTGCACATCGGGCAGGGAATTACTTAAAAATGCTCCACAGTGTGAGCGTGTGTGTGTGTGTGTGTGTGTGTGTGTGTGCGTGTGTGTGTGCGCGCGCGCGTGTGTTTGGGGTGGGGGGCAGATACAGTTTTGGATCCAGAATCTCGCGTGTTTTCTTATCTTATCCTTGTGTTATTTTTTCCCCATTCCTGCTATCACACAACGGCCGTAAAACTGAATCTAAGTGAATTTTTAAACCATCAAGTGAAGAAAGGTCACCAAGGAAATGTTAAAAGTCCACAACATTCTCATTAATTTGACTTGGATATGACACACATTCCACATTTGCTCCCTCATCCATCCCCTTTAAACAAAGCACCATTGCTTATTAACTCACACTGATTAACTCACTATTTTAATGTTCATCCTTCAATGTTTAAAATGGCTAACTAAATGTATTTATTTCCTTCAATATGCATTTCGAAATGACAAACTCACGATATTGCTGTAATGTAGAGCAGTGCCTGGATGGGAGAAACAAGATATCTCCCCCACCATTTTTGCTGATAAAGGCTGATCAAACCGAAATGTTGATTGTTACTCTGCAATGTATCAACACTTATCTAAAAACACCACTTTGAGTCTTGATAACTGAATCGAAAGTAACTCAGCAAAAATCTCAGTATTGTATCAACTAGTCTTGTTTTTCTAAAGGCACATTCCGAATTATTATTTTTTAATGTGCATAGTTTTGTGGTGAAACAATGACCGGTTCTTTTTTTTTTTTAAAGGTGACCGTAAAGAGCGGATTGGTCAGACGCAAAGCTCGATTATTATTGGTTGGTAAGGACTGTCAATCATTTTAGGTTTCGTTTCATAAGAAACGAAACCTAACTGTGAGCAGATTGTAAGAATGAAAATTGTAAAGAGCAGTACATTGGGGAGACTCAACAAATTCTCAAAAAAAGACTTTATCAACATCGCAGGGATAATACTAGTGGGCCTCAATCGGCAGTACATTTGCACCTAAAAGCTACTAACCACTCATTTGACGACAATGAGGTTAAAATCTTAGCGAAAGAACATAGATGGTTTGAAAGGGGGGTAAAAGAGGCGATTCTTATAAAACAACAAAATCCTTCATTAAACCGGTCTGGTGGTGTGAGGTTCAATTTGGATCGTTCATACAATAGCCTGCTCAGGCAAAACAGGTTAGGCAACATTCGCAATGCTGATGAGGGTCGTTATGCTGATGAGGTGATACCGGGGGGAGTGGGTGTAATAGGCCAATCGTTAGTCAGGAATGTAGGAACAATCAGTGGGGCCACAGGGGGGGGCCCCGCGCCTCCCCCAACCTGAGAGTAGGGACCTATCATAGCTGTGTCCGGCGCCACCAGGTCTGGACATTAGGGATATATAAATGGGGCCGATACGACCAGTCAGACTTTAGTTCGCTGACGAAGCCTCTTGGATAGGAGGCGAAACGTCCGAAACCTTCACTTTTGTACAGATGACGGCTGAAGAAACCTTCTCATCGATGGACCACTCCTGTACGACTGAGAGCTTACACAGACCTAACTGTGAGCAGGAGTGGGGGCGGGGGTGTAAATGAAGGTCCTTGTCCGAGTTTTTCAAGCTTTTTTGAGCCAAGGCACGTTTTTCACATTGGAATTTTTTTATGGCACACCACTAACAAAAAATGTTATAAAATGACACTCTGAACAGTATATTTAATTACAATATAATTTCTCATTTTTTTGTCAATATAAAACTAGTAGGTTACTACCTTTTAGAGCTTTCTCATTTACCTTTGTGGTTTTTCTCATAAAGGCAACACCCCAGACAAAATGTCATCTCATCCGCAGTAAAAGTAAATCCATACGATATATACCTTTCACTTTATTGCCTTTAACTCGGCGTCTTTGCTTTCTTTTTCCCACCACTAATACTGGGGCCTTCATCCAGGTCTGAATCTTGTACAGAGCCCAATGGGAGAGTTTGCAGTTCCTCTTTTCAAAAACTTCCCTTTGATGGTCACCACGAGCTCTCACGTGCATCATTAAATGACTACTGACGTCACTTTTTTGTTTTTAACTGACACCAGAAAAACGTTATATAGCATCTAAAATACCCAAAACATGCAGTATATTTTTAGTCAAATGCAAAACATCAATAAAAATGACTTAAAGTGTCGAAAATCTGCAAAAAAATTGAGCTGCGAATTGGCCATTTTCAGAAAGTCCCTCCCCCATTTCGTGACGTCACGCCAAAACTTTATTTTACAGCAGTTTATTTCTTTAATTACAGTCCTCATGTAATGCGCCTCTCTTTCCAAACATCAATTCCCTTTGACCTTCGACCTCCAACGCCATTCCATCAAGCCATAAATGACCATCACAAATGTAAATAAAGTGACTTTATGATACAATGCAGTGTATTTCTTTCATTACAATACAATAGCACATTTATTATACATAGAATAAGGTATGTTGTGTGTAGGTTTTTTAGGCTTATTTAGTTGAAAAGTATATTTTATGGAAACCCGGGAACGGATTATTCCCATTTTAATGGTTTCCTATGGGAATTTTTTTTTGAGATACACACTTTTCGTCTTACTCTGTCTGGGAATCAATTATGTTCGTAAATTGAGGTCTCACTGTATTCAGCTCTCATGACAAATAGCTCACCCGCAGAAAAAAATCTTATCCTGTGACTGTAAAGTGTCCTTGAGAATTTTGAAAGGCGCTTATATAAAGACAATATAATACAAAAAAACCCCAAAGTTTAATTTGGAATATTAAGTTAAACAAAAATACAAGGTTGAATTATCTTTTGCAAATCATTATACTGCTTATATTTGTTGCGCACAACTCCACTTCAATGTAACGCCTGACCAAAGTGACATGAAATGAGCGTGGCGAGACGCTCAACCTATTTACTGTGTTTTCCATCCGTTATCTGAACCATTTAATCCTCATGAGGGTCATGGTTGTGGTTGAGCCTCGCCCAGCTGACTTTGACAGTATTCAGGGTACACCCTGACCCGATTCCCAGCCAATCGCAGCGCACACGTAGACAAACAACGAATGATTCAAGCTTCCAATAACACCCGGGGACAATTTTGAGGGTTTCATTAACCTGCCGTGCACGTCTTGAATCAAGTCTTCTGTCATGTGAGGCAAATGTGCCAAAACATTGACCACTGCTCCAGAATACTGTTGTATTTTTTTAATGTCTTAAAAATTTTCACTGTTTGGGGGGGGGGCTTGAACAGGCCACATGTGTTGCAAGCCAATCTATGACTTGAGACAGGACCTAAACGCTGCCACTGCAGCGAAGAAAATTAGTTTGCAGTATCCGCAGTTCAGTCGCTGTGTGCTGTGAGCAAAAGTGTTGTCAAGGCCACGTGCACACAAATGCACTGTTTCTGAGCTCCACAGTACACTGGTCTTAGTGTACTGTAACATATTCAAAACAAAGTCTTACTCACAAAGTAGGGGAGCCATTTATTGACCAAAAGTAAAATACAGTGGGACCTTGGCTTACGAACTTAATTGGTTCCCAGACAGTGTGTAAGGCGAAAAGTGTGTATCCCAAAAAATTATTTCCCATAGGAAACAATTAAAATGAGAATAATCCGTTCCCAGGTCCCCATAAAACATAATTTTCTACTTTCTAATTTTCGAAGCCTTAAAACTACACAATATGCCTTATTTTATGTATAATAAATGTGCTATAGTATTACGATTCTCTGTGATAATTGTATCTAGTTCATCAATTGTGATCTGTTTAGCTGGGTTGATAACTTTTTGCATCAAGTGTACTGATGACTTGTGCGGGTTATTTGTGGAGCCTGATTGATGGGCTATATTAACTGTTTTCTATCCATTTTCTCACTATTCTCACACTCTCACACTTTTGTTTTTTTTTGTTTCAAGCTCTGTCATCTCCCTTTCGTGTGTGTTTTCTCTCTCTCTGTCTGCCTGTCTCTTTAATGTTTAACCCCCGTCAGTGCTGCGTTCTTGACCAATCACGTGGCTTTAACCGAAGAATGGGGGCGGGGACTAGAGGACAAAAAAGTCAGCCACCATTTTCTTGTTAGGAGAACGGGCTCATTCGTGAACGACACATCACTCATTGTGGCAGCTACCGTGTGTATCCCGAAAAATAGTTTGTATGCCAAGGTAAAATTTTCATAAATGTAACGTTCGGAAACCGAAAAGTTCGTAAGCCAAGGGGTTCGTAAACCGAGGTATCACTATATAAGGAAAAGCAATCTGCAACATTTCTTTGGCATTAACATTACTCCATTATAAATTTCAGTGTGCACACCCTGCACTATATGGCAAAAAGTTTGTAACAAATCATTTCAAGCGGTGGCCGAGTTTTAGGTGTTGAGGACTCAGAGGATAACAGCGACCAAGCCAGCAACAGGTGCGGCAGCGACGGTTGCGCCAGCTGAGCCTGAAACGAGAGGTCACATTTTGGAATTTAGAGCGAGTTAATCACAACGCTATCACACGGCCACAAATTTTATTTTAGCCTTCTGCGAAATAAATACTGAATCTTGATTAGCCGCATCCGGTTTCTATCTCACTTGACACAATTTTCACAGGAGAGGTGCACTTTGAACTGGTGACTTTGCTGATGACAAGGCAGAATGACACAAAAAAACAAAAACTTTCACCCTTACTCAGGCTGCATCTGTGGAACATTTTCCAATGTTGAAATCTCATTGAAAATTATCACAAATAAGCAAATATTTGGATTTATATATAAATATTTGTACTGGTTAAAAAACAATCAACTCATTTACTGCCACTCACTAATTTATTCGGGAATTGAAAATATGACTAAGAGCGCCATTCCCGAATTTGTTCGGGTTTTGTTTTTCCTTGCTTGGGTGCCGATAAATCGCTGGCCAGGGCCTCCGGCCATGTTTTTTTCCTTTCCACAAGGGAGCAGCATTTCCCTTTTTTCCATGTTTGCGATTTGTTCCAGTTTCAGCTGTTGTTAAAGCGCTATATAAAGCAATATTTATGCATTGCATTGTATTTTGGACCTTTCAAACTCATATAACTTCAAACCCACATAATATATGAATTAAATCTTTTTGTTCTGAAGAGGAGAGTATCAGATTTCTTGACGCTGCATTGAATGTTTATGTAGTCCTAAAGGTCAATATTCTGTGATTCCTAGAATTTGAGTGACAATGACAAAAACCCTGGCACAGGAGTGGACACATTTTTGCTCATCGTCTGGCAGTGAATGAGTTAAACATACACAAAGAAAATAACACATTCCATGCATGTATTCATGCACGTATACCTGCTGCTGCTGCAGTGCCTGTCGCGACTCCCGCTTTGACGATAGCTGTGATCCCCACCGCAGCTGGGTAGCCAATTGTGGCAATGGCAATCGGCGCAAAAAGTATAACTCCTCCTGGGCAAAAAGCCAGAATACACCAATATCAGTCAGACATATAAACACTTATACCGTGTTGGTTGAATGCACTTTCATTGATTTATTTATTTGCATAAAAAATTGAGGCTGCAAGATAATAACAATAATAATAATAATAATAATAATAATAATAATAATAATAATAATAATAATAATAATAATAATAATAATAATACATTTCATTTATAAGCGCCTTTCAAAAAACTCAAGGACAGTTTACAGTCACATATTTTTTTTTGTGCGGGTGAGCAGCGGCAGACATTCGCGCCCGCGTTCACTCTACCCGGAAGTAACACAGCAGCAAAGTTATGAAAGGAAAAGGAAAGGAAACAACAAAAAGTTAATATGACAACACAAAGACACAGAGAGTCACTCATTCTTCATGGTGCTCATGTAAGGAGATCTGCTAGCTGGTGGAACTTACATCGGCTAAGTAAATGCAATTACCATTATTGACGAGCAAAATAATCATCTGTGGCGGTCCTTGTTGAGAATTGTGATTGCATAACCTCTACAGACTGGGTTACTGCTCTTATTCGTGTGACATGGATAAGACTTGCCGGGAATGCAGAACCAAATTAGAAGTGTGTGTGTGTGTGTGTGTGTGTGTGTGTGTGTGTGTGTGTGTGTGTGTGTGTGTGTGTGTGTGTGTGTGTGTGTAAGGAATTTATAACCTATGCCCTCCAAACTGACCTGCCATCCACTTGCCAACCGAAGCAAAACTTTGTAAACCGTCCATGATACACAGGTTAATACTACCTTAGAATATTTCGTGGGAAATGAGGACCAGGACCACCCGCTATAGACGAAAATCAGCAAAGTAGAGTTATATAATAATAACCCAATCCACATGTCTGTAAACTATGAGCTATCATGCCGTCATTGAGTCATTCGTGTTTTTTTTTCTTTTTTTTTTTAATTCGGAACCTTTTTTTTCCTGAAGAAAATTATTCGCGATGCAGAAAATCATTGAATAAGTCAACCGCAAAGTAGCGTGGGATCACTGCATTTAACTGTTGTGCTTGTTATTGATCTTACCTGCTGCACCCGCTGCGCCGGCAGCAACAGCCAGTGCTGAAACTGAAACACAAAAAGAAGGCAACTTTCATTTGGATAGAAAATGCATTTTTAACACAATATTAATTTGTCTTGCTTATCGATTTGAATTGGTTCAACAGTTACAATAAACATGCACATCAAATTCGGTACAGGAAATTTATCATGACAAAATGAAAACAAGAAACAAGGGTATTAGGTAGGGAGGGCGTTTGGAAATACAGTCGGAGCGCCCGCTGATTCACTCCATCCGTTTGGATATTCCGTACGAAACCCGAATTTTGCCGTTCGGAAATTCAGAATGCGCCCAAAACGGCTTGAAATAGTATAGATGGAACTATTTCAACCACGACCTACTGATAAAATAAGAACATAGTCTGTGTTTGAAAATTACTGTGAGCACAGCACATGGGTGATGGGGATTACGGCTCTTTTTAGAGAGTCGGTTCTTTTCGCTCGGCTCTTTTTAGCTAAAATTAATTTACAACCAAAAATAATGTACAATGATATGTAAAACGAATTACAAATGCAAAAATAAGATACAATGTAGATATTTTTAAATTTATGTGGCTTTATTTGACCAATCACGTGCGACTTTGACTGAAAGGGAGGAGTCGGTGACTGTAAGCGACTCCCAATTAAGAGCCGGCTCGGAGAGCCGCTTCGTTTGCGAACGACACACTACTACAACGCACTTTGCTTCTCACCGAACACAGACACGCACACAGGAAACTGCGGGCGACAGAGTAATTTTCCTAACGCGCTCAGAGGAAACACCTTCAACTGTGTTTTTATACAACAATCATTGTAAACGTATTGTATTGTTCTAATTATTTAACCTTACACATCTGTGCATTAAAAATGCCATAGTTTATAAAGAAGCTAACTTGTTACAAAATACGTTTGACACACAACCGCCGCTTCTGCTAATAAATATATAATTTCGGGGACATTCCTGTTATCATTGATGTTAAACGACCATTTCGTCACTATAAGAGCGGGGGGGAATGCACTGGTCAAAAGCAAGCAACGATGTACAAACATGGCGCAGTTTACATTCAACTACAATATAACAGTTAAGTTGTTTTGTTACAACGCAAAAAATAGCTACTGTTATAATGATAAGATACGGTTTGAGTACAGATATGACATCGAAAACGACCACCGGAGAAGTGGTCTCATTGGTCAACACTCACCAATACTGTATTTAAAACCAACGGTTTTATGTGTAATTTGGAATCGTGAAACATTTTAGTATCTCCGACTAAAATCATATTTGGTGGCTGACCAGTTAGTCTCACTCCGGTAAAACATACACGTTTGCTAAATTATCCTCAATGTCGCCAAAAGCTGTAACGGATACTCACGAAGTCCCATTTCGTTTGTGTCGTTTCGCTAAGTTAAACAACTTCGTAGCTTGTCCTCAAACAGATAGCGGGCGGGCTGCGTAATAACGATAAGGTAGGGTTTGAGTCCAGATATGACATCGAAAACGAAACTACCACCGGAGAAGTGGTCTCATTGGTCAACACTCATCAATACCAGATGCACGCTATTGGCCTAGAGTACAGTTAATCATTTATTTTTATTTTGTAACACAAAACGTTGTGTGGGCCGTTACACTTTTACTTCCATTCGAATGCACACATGAATTCGGCAATTGATTTAAATGTGACTTCAAAATCCTGCGCTGCGGACAGATGGCATATTAATGTGGGGTGGTTGATCGCTCTGTAGAGTTGAACAGGAAATAGTTTGGCACGCATGCGCACACTGGTCACATGACCAACGCGCGCATGCGTGCCACCGTCGGCTTGTACGGCGTCAACTTGCTTCGCTACTATTTAACAGTGAATGAGATAAACAGTCATATTTAATCCCATAACTCGCGATTGTTTTTGAACAAATAGTGGACGTACACAGGAAGCTCAATGTCGGTGGCGAACGCGAAGTTGAGTGTCTTGAAACCGGTAAGAGCGGTATTGGCATCGTTATGACAATATTACGCACCCATGGCGACACATGTTAAATGGCCAAAGAAAGATTCTCGGAACTAGAATGTCGCTATTAATTCAGTATGGATCTCGTGATTGCCCCTAAGACTGTATTACGTGATCTCACCTCTCCACCTCAGGTGATCCCATACACAGGATCAATACCCGGAGGCCTGCACCCTGGTGAGATCATCATCATCCAGGGCACCGTTCCTTCAAACGCTGACAGGTGAACTGCGACTAACATAGCTGCGGAATTTAAATACACATGCACGAACTGTCATTCTCGTGTTCACAACTGTTAACTCGCCAGGGCAAAAGGGAAGTTGATTATGTATCGTGCGCTCTCTAGTGGGAAAGCATCAAAATGTCCAGCCTGTCACTATAATGGCGTCTCTATAAACCACAACTCACGTTATTAACCCCCCTAAAAATGGTAGGCATGATAAATGGAGAGTAAAAAAATACGATTTGAATAGTTTCAGTTTAAAATAAACAAATTGAGATACCATTTAATGTGAAACATGATTCAAGCAACAACTGCAAGCGCTATTCCCGAATTTGTTCGTGTTTTGTTTTTTTCTTGTTTGGGTGCCAATAAAGCACTGGCCTGGATATCTGGCCATGTTTTTCCTTTCCACAAGGGGGTAGCATTTCCCTTTTGTCCATGTTAGCGCTTTGTTCCGTCTTCAGCTGTTGTTAAAGCGCTATATAAACCAATCTTGCATTGTATTTTGGACAGCCACCCTCATTTAGAGTTCATATAACTCCAGACCTATATAATTTAGGAATTAACTATTTTTTCTGATGGAAGAAAGTTTGTAATGCTGTATTGAATGTTTATGTAGTCCTAAAACTCAATATTCTGTGGGTGCTGCTATTCAAGTCACAATGACAAAAACCCTAGCACTGGAGCGGACATTGTTGCACTTTGTCCGGCAGTCAGTTAAACGAATGTCAAATGACATCAAAATAATGTTTGTAGGCTTTCTGGCATTTTCCCCCTGCTTTTTCTAGCAAAAAAAGCATGAATGTATTGTACCAACACTGACTAAAATATAGAAGAGCAAAATTGCAGTCTATTCCAGTAAATATTTCCTGGAGAAATGCATTTCTGTCTAACGCCTCGCCGTGCTTGTTCTCTTGAGGTTTCAGATTGACCTGTCCTGTGGCGGCAGCACCAGGCCGCCTTCTGACGTGGCTTTGCACTTCTGCCCATGCTTCGAGGGTTCCTCGCCTTGCGTGCGATGCAACTCTATGCTGCAAGAGAACTGGGGCCAAGAGGAGACGGTGCAGCAGCTGCCTTATAAACGCGGGGCCCCATTCGAGACCGTCATCCTGGTGCATAAAGATGCCTTCAAGGTCAGAGATGCCAGAACTGAGAACTGTAAGGCAGATGGGCTGATCGAATGTGAAATCATGATTTTTCAACCTCTTTTTTTTTATAATAAATGAACAGGTAGCAGTAAACGGAGCTCACCTTCTGGAATACAAACATAGAATCCCACTAAATCGGATCAACATGTGTTCCGTATCTGGGAAGGTCCAAGTTCAGGCTATTGGCTACATCCCAAATTCTGTGAGTTGTTTCCCGCCCTTGCATCGTTTCAATTCGCAGTCAATTAAAAGTTGCTCTTTGTCATTCTTAGGGAGTACACTCAGAGACTGGTGACTTGGTGAGTTGCTTTCTCTGCACAAACAGACCGAGAAACATTCTGCCTGATCTCTCATGAAACATAAAGCTCTAAATTGCAAAAAAGACCGGACAGTTGACAGGGTTGCATTCACAACATATTCATTCTACAAATGATTTTGACACTAGAATTTTGGTGGATTTTAAAGTTTTTCTTTCCATAGTTTGACTGGTTTTGCGACTTAAACTCAAATGCCACTTGTATGTATTAAAATTAGATCTTGAATTGGCACCTGAGATTATTCTTCATTAAAGGACAACCGACACCATTTTTTTGTTTCGTAACTGACATCAGAAAAACGTTTTAGAACATCTAAAATACCCAAAACATGCAGGCTGATATTTTTAGTCAACTGCAAAGTGTCCCAAAACTACTTCAAAATGACCCCGTAAATGCAGAGTTTAGAGAAGGTCCCTCCCCCTTGTTCGTGACGTCACGCCAGGACGTCTTGCCTTGCTCTTGAATCAAAACAATGGCTTCAGATTCGGAGAAGATGCTTTCTTGTTACTCATCCAGTTATGACAATGATTCAAATAGTTCTGAAAAGGAAAGCATAAATGTTTGCAATCGATTAAAGAAGCCCTTCCGGTATCATTTTGAGGCGTCTGGACTCCAATGTAGCTCCCCGAAAATGCACAAAATGGCGCCCAAGCTCTGTTGGAAATGGGCTTATTTGTCTGCTGGGAATTTGTGTCAACTAGAATCAAAGAGTAGTCTTGGTGCAACGCACAACGATTCACCATCGCGTTATTTATGTTTTTCCTTCTGATTTCGCCATCAACACGAAGTTTTCAGACCAAACAAAGTACCCAAAATGCATTGTGTGTCCTTTCTCGCTCAGGGGTGTTCCAGACGTGACGTCAGGAATCGTCACCAACTCAAAAACAAGACTTCCTGAATATTCAGCGCAAGTCTTAAAACGTAAAATATAGCTATATGCGGTGGAATCTTTGTAAAATACGCTCAGTAGAAGTAATTTGAAGTGATTTTACAAATTATGGACACAACTTGCCTGGAGGCATCGGTTGTCCTTTAAATATGGTGGGTTTATGTCTTACCATGATTTTCTTTTCAACAAAGAAATTGACATTTTGAAAAACATGCTAAGATAATGCACTAAAAATATCTGCCATAAGCCTCCACAAAAAAAAAAAATCCTTATAAATCAACTTGACGTTATCGTCATGGCAATAAGTGTGACTAGTTTCTAGTTTATTATCCGTCTTTCTTATCACCCAACAAGGGTTTACAACAAAAGTAGCAAATAATGCTAATACTTTTGTCCACATAACGCATGTCAATCAAGACCCTAGCAGGGATAATGTGTTGTCCTACTGTCCCTTTCGAGAAAGGGTGTCAAACTCATTTTTGACCGCGGGCCACATTGTCATTATGATTTATTAAGATACAAATTGATGAATAACTAGTTTCCAAATCTGAAGTCAAAAATAAAGACTGTTATTGTGGTTTTACATGGGACAATTTGTAATTTTAGTTCAGACTTTAGCAAGCATCATGTAACTTGACATGCTTGATTTGCTTTCGTGGGCCGAATAAAATGATGTGGAAGGCCAGATTTGGCCCTGACTTTGACTCCTGTGTTTTAGAGCCTACCATACAAAGGCAGTATCCTCAAAGGCCTGAGCCCTGGGCATCACATAACCATCAAAGGACAGATCAGCGTGTATCCACACAGGTAACTACTGCAAATGATAACGAAGTTGTTCAGAGAATGTAAAAGCTTCCTACCAAAATCTGAACCCCAGCTCTCCAAACATTCTCGAAGCGTTACAGTGAACCTATGCAACAGCAGAACGCAAAGCATCGCTCTTCACCTCAATCCTCGCATGAAATCCAGCACCTTCATCAGAAACTCGTACCTGAATGAATCCTGGGGACAGGAGGAGCGGGAGTTAGTCTTTTTCCCTTTTTCCCCCGGAGAGTATTTTGAGGTAAAGAATATGAACTCATTCACTGCCAGACGTGCAAAAATGTGTCGCCTCCTGTGTGCTAGGTCATTGTCACTTGAATTCTAGGACCCAAAGAATATTGAGTTTTAGGATGACATAAACATTCAGAACAGTGTTAGAATCCGTAGACACTCTTTCATCATAAAAAAAAAAGTTAATTCCTAAATTATATGGGTCTAGAGTTATCTGAGCATGAAATGAGGGCGGCTGTACAAAATACAATACATACATATTGATTTATATAGTGCTTTGACAACAGATGAAGCTGGAACATAGCGCTAACAAGAAGGTCTCCAATGTGGATGGGGAAAAACATTGCCAGAGGTCTGACTGGCGCTTTATCGGCACCCCAGCAAGAAAAAACAAAACCCAAACAAATTCGGGAATGGTGCTCCACGTCACACTTTTCAATTTCCGATTACATTTGGGAATGGAAGTGAATTAGTTATTATTATTATTGTAAAGTAAAGACTTAATTCCTATATTATATGGGTCTGGAGTTATATCAGCTTGAAATGAGGGCAGCTGTCCAAAATACAATGCAATACATGCATATTGACTTACATAGAGCTTTAACAACAGCTGAAGCTGTAACAAAGTGGTAACATTGCCAGAGGCATGGGTCGCGCTTTATCAGCACCCAAGCAATGATAAAACAAAACCCGAACCAATTCATGAATGACGCTCCATGTCATAATTTCAATTCCTGAATAAATTCGTGAATGGCAGTGAATGAGTTAAAAAAAAATCAAAACAAAGTTCATGTGGTTGAGGAGTGTGTACTTTCCTTGTCAGATTCTCCTGCTGTGCCAAGCACATCAGTTCAAGCTGGCAGTGAACGGCTTGCACTTGTTTGAGTTTAAACATCGGGTTCAGGACCTGAGTACCATCGACCAGCTGGAGATCATGGGAGACTTGGAACTCATGGATGTCAAACTGTGGTGATCCAGACTACCAGCTACATAACGGGGCTTTTCATCGTAGGGTTTCTGTTTGTCATTTATTTTCGAGCTTGTGTTATTTTAATCTTATCATGGTCACATGTGACATTGGTTGGCTTCTTTTTCGCCGAATGTCACAAAAATGTAAAAAAAAGACGTGAAAAGCACATCAGCTTATTTTATAGTCCGCCTGCCTTTCTCATTGTAAGTACTCTTTGTAAATGTACAGTCTTGTTTTGACTTGCCATGACGGTTAAAGATTCTTGAGATGTTACTTTAGGCTTTGCCTCGACTGTTAAATCGCGGAGGAAACTGTCAGCAGTATTACTGTATTTTCCAGCGTATAAATATATACATATCCTGTGACTGTGACGTGTCCTTGAGAGTTTTGAAAGGCACTTATAAATGAAATGTATTATTATAAGGCGCACCCCAAATGAATGGTGTAGTTTCAAACTTTTTCCATATACAGTAAAGTCTCGTTATATCGATATTCTCGGGAGTCCGAAAAAATATCGATATAACCGGGACTATCGATATATCCGACCCTGCGCGCATGTAATTTTCTCCTTGCGTTCATAGAAATACAGTAAAGTCTCGTTATATCGATATTCAAGGGAGTCCGAAAAAATATCGATATAACCGGGACTATCGATATATCCGACCCTGTTTGCATGTAATTTTCTCCGTGCGTGCATAGAAATAGTATCGATATAACCGGGACTATCGATATATCCGATATCGATATAACGAGACTTTACTGTAGTATCGTAATAAGCGGTACTATCGATATAACCGATATCGATATAACGAGACTTTACTGTATAAGGCACACCGGACTCTGAGGTGCACCTTCAATGAATGGAAAAAAGTTTTCCCAATATAATAGATAAAATATATAACATTTTCCCAAATATAAGGAACACCATATAAGGTGCACCCCCAATGAATAGTGTATTTTCAAACTTTTTCCATGTATAAGGCACAACGGACTATAAGGCGCACCTTCAGTGAATAAAAATAGGTTCCAAATATAATATATAAATACATAAAAGTTTTGCAAATATAAAGCACACCATATTATAAGGCGCTTCAGTAGAGGCTGGGGTTACGCAAGACTTCTTCTACAGGGGGAAATTGAGTCGTGGTTGCTGACGGAAGTTACAAGACCCGTCGTGGCTCAATTACACTTCACATACAAGGCGCACCTGTGTATAAGGCACAGGGTCATCTTTTGAAGAAAATGAAGGCTTTTGGGTGCGCCTTATACACCGGAAGATACGGTATTTGAAAGTGTTCGCCAAAAAATGATGAAGTCATACCATCAATTCAAAGGGATGATTTTGATTCAAAGGAAACAGGAAACCCATGTAAAATATTTGGGATTTATTCTGCTATATTTCTATGTGGGAGCGTAAAGTAAACCCCTGTGCAGTGATTTAAAAAAAAAAACCAAGATAAATACATTGATCGTGTTGCTCATTTTCTTCAGCGCGTACTGGAGGATCATCGGTAAAGTGACATCATTGCACGATAATGAAAGCCCTTTGTGAATCACCGTTCATTATGAAGACAAGAAACACATACGCCGTATGCGGAGTACAAAGATACGGATGGCTGAGTGTCATTGAAAATTTCCAAGGAGCTGTTCATTTAACAGTATGTTCACTTTTGTGAAGCGGTCAAGAACAATCATACTTGCGGGAGGGAGGGGGGGGGGGGGTTGAATACTTGAATTAATAAATGAAACAATGTTATTCACCCTTCAAGCTACTATCGTCTTTGTGTCATGACCAAAAACGTCTTTCATTTTTGCAAAGATTTCAAAATGTTTATTTTTTTTTACCTAAAACGCATCATCTTTTTATGCATTTGGTACATGTTGATTTTGGCAACCATTGACACTCAATCACACCGCCGGACAATTTGAGGTGTTCCATAAATGTGCCATGAATGTCTTTGGGACAA
The DNA here is from genome assembly GCF_051943395.1 of Hippocampus bargibanti. Taxonomy (NCBI): domain Eukaryota; kingdom Metazoa; phylum Chordata; class Actinopteri; order Syngnathiformes; family Syngnathidae; genus Hippocampus; species Hippocampus bargibanti. Next base: position 8,252,125 of record NC_142742.1, on the reverse strand, counting down.
ACCGGAGTAACCGAAGAATCCCACGCAGGCACGGGGAGAACGTATAAACTCCACACGGGAAGGACGGTGCCGGCAATCGAACGCTTTACCTCTTCTCTGTGAGGGTGTGCGAAACAGGTGTGACTTGCTTCTGGGCATGTGTAATTTAACTGAAATTGGCTTTTGGATTTGTGAAAATGTACCTCGCTTATTTAGCCACAAGGTGTCAGACAAGTACTGTAATTCAAAATATATATATATTTTTTTTTACCTAAAACGCATCAACTTAGGAACTTCAACAAATTTGGCATCTGATAAAAAGTGGGTGATTTATTTATATAATTTTCATAACCATGGTACAATACAACTGTCCCCTCTAACCCCTTCCCTATAAAAAAGAATGATACGCAATAGGGTGACTATTGCAAGGGCTGAGAGTGGACATAGTGGAAAAAAAGGTATAAAAAATACTACCACCCAATCAACAACGGGCAAATAGGCGTAAACCTTGGTTTGTACTTCACGCGGGTATGTTCTGCGCAGAAATGAAATGTGAAATCGGGAATGATTAAAAAATGGGTGCACTATCTGCATCTACATCAAAAAATTGATGAAGAATCACGGAAGTATAAAACTCGCGTTCACAACTCTCATTTGTTCACGTTTCACCGCGCAAAAACCTTGTGGATGGTTATACATTTTTGTGGGTGTGCCGTAATGGAAATTTGGGCAATACGGCGGGGGTTACCGAAATGACAAATTTTGACGCGTCAAGAATAAACCAAGTTTTAAGTCTGTTTGATGGGTGAGGGCCTAGGGTGTGTGGGGCAGTGAGACTGACAAAAATTCAGATTTTTGACCAAAAAAAGGCCAAAAAAAGGATACATTTTGTTAGAAATGTCTGAGACTGACAGACATACACCATTTTGGAAAGATTTCCCATGAAGTTCAAAGGAAGTGACAACGCTTGTCACCACAGCAGAGAGGTTTGGCAAGGTATTGGCTGAGGTGACCTTGCGCTCACTGCAGGTTGTGCTCAGGTCCCTTTATCAGGCTCCGATTTCCAACAATGGCAAATTGGTGTGAGCCTGAAAGCAAAGCTGACTGTTCCCTTGTCAGAAATTGGTCGCATGTGTTCAAAGTTTGATTCTCAGACAGAGCTGAGTTTGACCAGACCTCTGACAGAGTCCTCGTGCAACGAGTCTTGACTGGCCGGATTATAAAATCCGGCCTGCGCTGTGTGGCTGTGACCCATGGGGGTGTTGCAAGGAAGCATACCTGGAGGCGAGGGCAAGTCCTCCGGCGTCAGAAAGTGGTGGTACGCAACCTGGTCCTGGAGGGGCCGACTGTGATTGTGCGAATGCGCGGGAATGGGCAGCATATCGGTGGACTCCTGGTAGCTCAGGCTGGCTGTGGAAGTCGCAGGGGTGGGCTGCCCGAGGGGGAGTGAAGTGCAAGGTCCACCCAGCCCGAGCGAGGTGCGACTTGGGAGGGCTCCCCCATTTTCCGGGGGGGCTGTTATGACGACAGGCTCGCTGCTCTGCTGTTGGAGGAGAGGCGTGGCAGCGGCCTGTAAAACGAATTTAGTGCTCTGAATGCACTGGTCTTGGTCACACTGAAAGTGGGTGACAAAAGTCCAAGGAGGGGAGAACGGGAACATGGAGGGGGTGGCGGGCGGATAAGGGTGAGTCAAGAGGGAATGTATGAATGAATAGGGTGGGGGGGAAAGGAAAAAACAAGATTTTAGTACCATTGATAGAATGCTGGGCCCACAAAGCACTAGTACACCAAGAAATATTCAGGTGGGTAAAGTTGAAAAGTTGGTTGCTGCCTATTGATTTTTGCTTACACTCCCAAAAGTGGAGCATGCTCACGGTATGACCATTCTCACGATCATGACTCGGGTTGTAAAGATGTGGGAAAGTTCCAGTAAATTGGAGGGAATTTTCTGACAAATGTCCATGGGAAGTTTGGATTGCGTGAAAATTGATCAAAATTGATAGGAATTCGTTGAAAAATCATCGAGGAAAAAATATTCACTCATTCACTGCCATTCTCGAATTTATTCGGTAATTGAAAAGTGTGCCGTTCCTGAATTTGTTCGGGTATTGGTTTTTCATGTGGGGGATGCCGATAAAATGCTGGTCAGAGCTATGGCAATAATTTTCCCTCCAATGAGGGGGCAGCATTTGCCTTTTGGCCATTTTAGTGCTTTATTACAGCTTTAGTCAAAGCGCTATATGAATCGATATGTTTGTATTGTATTGTACTGTATTTTCCGGTGTATAGGGCACACCCAAGAGCTATGATTTCCTTCAAAAGATGAGCCTGCACCTTATATGCAGGTGCGTCTTAGATGTGAAGTCATATTAAGCCACAACAGGTCTCGCAACTACTGTCAGCTCCCACCATTTCCCTCCCAAAGAAGAAGTAATGCGTATATATTATATTTGGGAAATTATTTTCCATTCATTGAAGGTGCGCCTTATATATGGAAAAGCTTTGAAAATACACCACACCATTCACTGGGGCACGGTGCGCCATATAGCCTTATACTCCGGTGCACTTTATACACCGGAAAATATGGTATTTTGTACAGCTGCCGCCATTTCAAGCTCAGATATCTCCAGACCCATATAACTTAGGAATTAAATCTTTTCTGATTAAAGAAGATTGTCTAAGGTTTCTAACACTGTATTGAATGTTTATGTAGTCGCAATATTCTGTGGGTCCAAAAACCATGGCACATCGTCTGGCAGTGAATGGGTTAATATACCGTATTTTTCGGATGACATATTTTAAAACTTGTTCATCTATAAATTGCACTAGATAAGATGGTCAGCTTTTGAAAAAAAATGAAAGCTTTTAGGTGCACCTTATACTGTGGAAAATAGGCAATCATTAGGTTTTGCCATAAGCAGTGATCACGATTGAACCTTCTGCATGCCCACGTGAGGCCATTATTGTACCTGAATAGTGCAGTTTTTTCCCCCCGTGTCACGTTAATGGCAGCAAATTTGACTCATTATGGCTCATGGAAAAAAATGCAATTTTTAGTTAATAACTGTATACAATTAAATATTTTCCCCAAGAGCCAACTTTCAATATTGTCATTTCCTGATTTGTCCTATAACATTTCCATGGAAAGTTTGCCATTTAAAATTTCCTCGAATTCCGCAATGGTAGCGGTGACCCCAATGAGCCATGATGCCACTGAGCAGCTCAGAAGGCAGGCCAGCTTCAGATGGAAAAGGTGTCCCACAAAGAAATAAAAATCCAGAGAAAGCACGTCAAGATATTTCTCACCTGTTTGTCTCAGTATCATTGTCCTAAAAGATGAGATCGTACATGTTTATCTCAAAAGGCATAGTTGTAGATTCTACACCTATGTTGTTTCTCATTGTCCTGTTTTGTTTTGGCTAACAAAAACGCAGACAGCACCGCCACCTTAGAACCATATTCAACTTAACTCATTCACTGCCATTCCCGAATCTATTCGGGAATTGAAAAGCATGACGTGGAGCAACATTCCCGAACTTGTTCGGGTTTTGTTTATTCTTGCGGGGAGTCCGTTTCAAGCTTCGGTCAGACCTCTGGCAATATTTTTCCCCTCCCACGAGGGGAAAGCATTTGCCTCTTGTACAGCCGGCCCCATTTGAAGCTCAGATAACTCCAGACCCATATAATTTAGGAATTAACATTTTTTTCTCATGAAAGAAGAGTCTAGGGTTTCTTACACTGCATTGAATGTTTCTGTAGTCCTAAAACTCAATATAATTATGTGGTTCCTGGAATTCAAGTGAAAATGACAAAAACCCTGGCACCGGAGTGGACACCTATTGACACATCGTCTGGCAGTGAATGAGTTAATCAAGGCCAATTGTGATCCATGGGTCACACTCTCCAAGCATACTTCAGAAAACTATTGGAAGTGACTACAGTTTGTCGCTACATCTAAAATGTCATTATAATTCCAAAGGCAAAGCAAAACTTATTTGTCAAAAACACCCAGAAATGGCACCAGCTGGCTTCTCTGTGCCCGAGCTCATTAAGACGGACCGATGCAAGACTTGAGTTAGTCTCCCGTGGGGCAATGAGGCAACATTGCTAAATTTATTTTGGAAATCAAGGATGCTGCGCCCTGACGGCAGTCCACTGCCAGATCCTTACGAAATATCAGTTGACGAGAGGTCACAATTTGGATTGGCATATCTGGTAAAATGCAATTGATTGTTCCCGATAATACGAATGATCTGTAAGCCTTGACAAATAATCTTTTCTCATTTTTGCGAGAACAAAAATTGTAATCTAAAATACAGTTTATGAGCACAGCAAAGGACAACTGAATGTGCTTTTGGATCTCAAAGTATCACTTTTTTATGTCCGACATGTCCCTATCCTACAATGGTGACCAATGCATCTTACCATGTGGCTCTGTTGAGACTGCGTGGAACCATACACAGTGATGCCATTTGTTGGCGGTGCCAATTGGGGCGTGTCGAGATACACGAGGCCACGTCGGTCAATGAGACTAGAGGGAAAGAGCAGAACAAGGTATTATTGAGGATTTTAAACGTTTTACATCAAGGGTCATAATTTGCTCAGGGCTGGTCTCATATCTGTTTTTTTCTTTTCTTTTAACTCATTCACTGCCATTCCCGAATGTATTTGGTATAAGTTACAAACAACGGTAGATATGACCATTTTTGTGGTAGCATATGTAGTATTCTCTCCAGTTGTACACGTACATATCTTTATAGAGCATATATTTTATTGTTTATTTTTCAGGACAAACCAATACAGGTTACTTATATAAGCCTTAAACATATATTTCCTACAAAATATAGCACGGAAGAAACTTACGAACAAATTCACCTTACAAACGAGCGTTCGGAACGTGTCTCATCCGTAAATTGAGAAGCGTCTGTTTTAACCAATATGTCTGTATTGCATTGTATTCAGGACAGTTACCCTCATTTCAAGCTCATATAACTCCAGACCTATATAATTTAGGAATTAACTCTTTTTCTGATGAAAGAAGAGTCTAAAGTTTCTTACGCTGCATTGAATGTTTATGTAGTCCTAAAACTCAATATTCTGTGAGTCCTGGAATCTGAGTGATAATGACAAAAACCCTGGCAGTGGACAAATTTTTGCACATGTCTGGCAGTGAATGAGTTAATCACAAAAACAGCAGAAGTGTGAGATTGAATCAGTTTTACAGACTTTGATGTGAGTTTTGTCAGCAATCCGTTTGAGATTCATTCAGCTCTTGTTAAGCGGAGCAGAAAAGCCTGGAGGCGGCTCAAAGCAGCTCCTCACATCTGTTCTACCCCCCCAATATTTCATACTGCTACAATGTGTAACTAAACACGGGACGGTTCTAATGAATGCTCAGTGATCGACAACATACCTTGGTGGCAGAGGTCCACAGAGCGCTGCACAGCAATTGGTGACTATGTTGCCATGGCTGTATGGATTAAAGTTGTCCTTCCCTCTTTTCGTAGACCACGAGCCTTTTATCTGGAAGGGACATCAGTCACAGCTTTAGTTGGCTCAGAGGTCACGTATGTGGAGCAGACTTGCAGATAAATAGGTGTTAATACTCGAAAATAACAACAAAAATAAGAATTATGATTATGATGATTATTATTATAGTCAAACCATAATTTTTAAACATCTTGGTTATCCAACAAATCAAATTTCAACCGGATAATGAGAGATTTTGACCAAACCCAAATATAATAATAATAATTATACATTTTATTTCAAGCGCCTTTCAAAACACCCAAGGACACTTTACAATAAGAACAATAAAACAAAGCACATAACAATAAAACCATAAGTAAAATGATACATAATAAAATAGCCATTTGACTCCTTTCTACTTCCTTACACGACTCGTGTTTGTTGTGATTTATGCCAATCTGACAGAGTGTGTAAGGTGAAAAGTGTGTATCCCAAAATTTAATTTCCCATAGGAAACCATTAAAATGAGAATAATCCGTTCCCAGGTCCCCATAAAACACAATTTTCTACTTTCTAATTTTCCAAGCCTTAAAACTAAACAAAATATACCTTATCTTATGTATAATAAATGTGCTATAGTATTATGATTAAAGTAATAAAATGTACTGTACATTTACCTTTGTGATGGTCGTTAATGGCTTGATGGAATGGAGTGTTCGTAACTTAAAATATGCACATCTAACCTACATTCCTATGGGTTGACAAAAATACCAACAAACTCAAATTACAAACTCACGTAATTTTAACCTTTTTTTGACTGAAGTATAACTCCTGTAAATGCTTTGGAGTATTCCTCACGAAACAACTGTACTTTTCTTCTAGATTTCACACTTTTTGTTGCTTTTTCTCCGTCAGATGCCATTACATGACAATGATAAAAAAGATGCCAACTCTTGACTCTCGATTCCAGGAATGACCAGTAGCACGGGCAATTCATCTAACGGAAGCTAACAGCTGGCACTGTGCCGATCGCCTGTTCTAAATTTAGATACGATACTTAGCAATCTTGTGTTTTGGGTATTTACTATTTTCACAATTTTTGACTGATTGTTTTTATTGGAAATTTTAATTAATAAACCCTAACCCAGAATGGGATAATGAAAACCACATGAATTACGGCCAAACCGGAATAGTTGGCAGGTTTGTAAAAGCGAGTAATGACTGTATTATTATTATTATTATTATTATTTATTATTATTATTATTATTATTATTATTATTATTATTATTATTATGGCGGCTCAGTGGATGACTGGTTAGCACGGTTGCCTCACAGTGCAGAGATGCAAGGTTCAAGTCGGGCACCGGCCTGCCCATGTGCCTGCATGTTTTTTTACATCTTTTTACCTACATCTCAAAAACATTTTCAAAAGTTCAAAGTCAAAGTCAGCTTTATTGTCAAATATGCTAATATGCATGACATACAGCACAGATGAAATTAATGTCCTCTCGGACCCAGCGTGCAAGGCATGCAAGGCACTTATAATGTGGCTAAAAAGACATACAATTAGTTGAATACAACAAGTTAAATGGAACATTCTAAATTGCTGCACTGCTGTATATATTATGATATATTCTGTACTTACGTCTTCATTGGTGGTCTGGTTGGAGCTGATAAGGTACGTATGGAAGCCTGAAAGGCCAACGATAGACCACACGGAGAAGAAGCACACCACCACCTCCAACACGGTGACAGTGCAGTCAAGGAAGAAATCTTTCTGGACGGTGGTTAACGAACACGACAAAGAACTACGGTATGGACTATGCAGCTTGGACACAGATGGGCATTCGCGCTGGCAGCATTCTAACAAGCTAGCATATCGACCTATAGCCCGGGGACGCTTGTCCTCATGCCAATAGATCTTTTGTGATCACTTCATTTTACCAGGAATGAAAAGCATTTTACATTTACTCTGCTTTTCATTGAGCTTATGAATACAGTATATCAAATACATCCTTGCCTCGCCATTGACCTACTATCCTATGGTAAATATCACTGGAGTTTGGCGCATCAATTCTGTAATCCTTCAAATTGGATCAACAAAGAGGTGAACGAAAACATAACTCATTTTTGTGGGCAAGGTCAAAATGACGGTACAGTGAGACGCCAGCACATATTTTAATCAAGTGTTGCTGGACAAAGCAATCTCAGCTCAGTTTGTCATTCATTTCTCTGCCAGACAAACTGTTTTTGGCATGCGGCCATTGAGAGGATGGCAGGAAAAGAGAGATCTTGGTGCTCTACTAGATTTGATCGGGGTTCATGTTTTTTGGCTTTGGATTGGATATGAATATTCTGATTGAAGTGGGTGTATGATTTTACATAGCTGAGAAAAAGAAATCAAGTGTACCAGCAGAAAGGTGGAACATTTCAATGGAAAATGAAAATTTCAAATAAACTCCAAACCACGATGAGGAATATCAATAGCAAAGTGTCTAATATTACCAGACATGAAAATATCTCATTTCTATTATTGCGGCACAAAACATAGGCTGGCCCAAAGCCTGGATAAAAATGCAAAGCGTTGCGTCAGGAAAGGTAGGTGGTGTGAAATAAAAAAGGTGTAAATAAGTAAGTAAATGATCAGAGACATGTTGGAAATGATCACTGAAACACAATTAAAAAAAATAAAGAAAAATATGAAAGTAAAAGTCAAACCTCAAGTTGCAGTGAAAGGATATCTGGCTGGGCTATCTTTAAGAGCATTGAGGAACCCACCGCGGTGAGAGCCTATAGAAACAGACAGTAACAGTTTCCATAAATATCGTACAGGGTTTGATTAAGCAGCACTGACATGTTAGGGCTGGGCGATTAAATTAAATCAGGATTTCGATTAGGGATTTTCTGGATTTTAGCTGATTGAAAAAAAACTATTCATGTATCAAACTGTGGTGTCATGATGCATGCACACACACTACTCAATACTAATGACTACTACTACTAAATAGCCTGCAAATTGTTTTGTAAAGTTTGTCAAATGTAAAATAAATGACTGGTGATATTTTTAATGCATTATTTTTTATCACAACACATTGTCATTGTTGCTGTTGGAATTTAAAAAAAGCAAAGTACAGTAATCCTCAGGTGTTTGACACTAAAGCATAGATTATGCGCGAAAAAAGTTATTTTGCATATTTTTTTGGGTGGTGGTGGATAGGAGGTAATTTGAGTGAAAAATCCCATATTCTACTGCTGTGTGGAAACAAGTGTAATTTGTGATGAAATAAGAGTCTGTGAGCCCTGAAAGTAAAATCCAATTGACATGCTAATCAAAAAATAAATAAGATAAGGGAGATGCTTTTGTCTGGTTCAAATGTGCGCAAAGATGCAATGCAACGAATAGATGTCGCTGCAGCAGAATGACAACGCAAGACTTGACAAAAATAATCGAATGAAGAATCATGACTCAAGGGTTCAACGTGCACGGAGACCGCCTGCTCAATTGACATTTCAATTTATACATCCATAGGTGACTGTTGAGACAAATGTCTGAGTGTGCATACCACAGTATTTATTTTGCTAGTGAGTGCATGTGTAAGTTTTACTCACTACGTAAAATAATGTGAGTGATGACAAAGGCAAAGATGAATATCGTGAGGAAGGACAGCGAAAGGATGAACATATAGAAGAAGCGGTAGTTCCTCCTTCCCACGCAGTTCCCCACCCAGGGACAGTGATGGTCGAAACGCTCTGTGTGAATAGGGAAAGAGTAAAAACATTAATGCAGGCCACACACAAACAATTATTGCCATTTAGCTCAGCAAAATGTGGTATACAATACATGTCAGTCTATCTACATACAGGACACTCACAAAAATGCAGTGTACATGAGACACGTTTTTATGGCTTCATGTAAAGAAATCAAACTGTTTGTTTGAATGTAACACCCCAGTCGCTTCAGAGCATGCAGCCAGCTACCCAGCGGGAATTCACATCTGTGTGAAATTTGGGGCAAAGTGAAGTGTCCCACAGGGTCTATGCAGAACAGATACACAATGTGAAAAATAAAGAAAATATGGACACAAACTCATGGGAGGAAAAAAAAGAAAGCAGTTGTTCAAAATGAATGGAAGACTGACCATGACTAAAATCTGACAAGGTGAGGAGTTTTTTTGAGGGTATGTATGGACTTGTAAAAATGTTCCTTGCCTAAAAGGTCAAACTGGTTTATAAAAAAAAAGAATAATAATAATGGTGTTTTTATTTCCCTGATATGACACATTTCAAGAAAATCCCGATTTGAGGTGGTCCACCTCACTTTCTTCATCTCCATTCATGGCAGTATTGTTTCTCTTAATTCCTTTATGATCACACATTTTATACAGAATAAAATGAGACATTTCATATGAAAGCACCAGTGACGTGCAGTCAGGGGAGGCAGGTGAGGCCGTGCCTCATCTGTCATCATGGAAATATCAAATGAAAAAATAAATTAAACAGTTATATTTATTTAGTGATTTGTACTTTATAGTTCTTTTTCATTTAACTTCACCATTTTTGGATTTGTTTTCAAAATCGCTGAATTTTCACATTTACCATTCAAATACTCAGTAGAGACAAGCGGTGAGGCAGCAGCCGGCTGAGCCTCACCAACGATTGCGCAATGACTATACTAACTGTGCTGGCTTGCTCTGCAGTGAGACCGCATTGCTGCCCCTCTGCATATCGCTATTAAAGTGTTCAAACACTTTTAGTATATGAACTAAATTTCTGGTTTAGCTGGTGTATATAATATAGTCACTTTACATTATAAACACTATACTACAGTGTTTATTTTGTTATTTTTTTTATCAAAACTGTGTGCGTAGGTGAGGCACACAGTTCTCCTGCCTCATGACAGGGGGCGCTGGTGATTACAGATTCTTCTTGCGCCTCCTCGTCTGCAGAATAATAGAATTAGTGAGAGCAAGCTACAGTAAACAGTTAGCAAGTGCAACCATCCAGTCATTTTTTCGTGTTGCTTGGCCTTATTTTCAGAATGGAGGATTACATATCTAAATTGAAAGAAATAGAGAGACTTTTAAAACTGAAGAAAGATAAGGAAGGCTTCTACAAAGAAGTTATCGATGCCTTTCTTCAGAAGGAGCGGCACATGGACTTCAAGTAAAGGTAAAACGATAATCATATTTTTTAAATTCTTTTTTTCTATGCTACAGTTTATATAAAGAATGCTGACATGACTTTTTAAACAAAACACGTTAACTGTTGCCAATTAAATGGCGAATAAGCTACTCTGTAGAGTTCATATGTCTGTAAATCTGACTGTGATGACGTCAGTGCCTCACCAGCCATGAACCTCACTGCACGTCACTGGAAAGCACTTACAGTAGTTAAAAAAAAGTCACAATACATTCATAATGAATGATTACGGTTAAATTGTGTGTAAACTTATGTATACATAATACTGGAAATCAGTAAAGAAATCAGTAAAGAAATCAAACAATCTAGGGCACAGATTAATGCACACAAATATGTGCATGTACTACATGCACAAATATTTTTTTTCATGTTGATTGAAACACGACATTAAAAAGTCGACAACACTTGTTAAACACTGAATTTGTCATCAATGCTAAATCATTAAATTGTACGGCATCAATAATTAAGTATTCACAATCTCCTGTCAGTAACATCACGCATGCTAAAGGAAAGGAGGGGAAATACCGTATTTTCCGGTGTATAAGGCGCACCCAAAAGCGTTGATTTTCTTCAAAAGATGACCATGCACTTAATACACAGGTGTGCCTTATATGTGAAGTAATATTAAGCCACAACGAGTCTCGTAACTACTGTCTGCAGCCACCGACTCAATTTCCCCCTGTAGAAGTAGTGCGTAACCCCAGCCTCTACTGTAGCGCCTTATAATGTGGGTGTGCCTTATATTTGGAAAACTTTTTTAGATTTATATATTATATTTGTGAAAACTTTTTTCATTCATTGAAGGTGCACCTTATATATGGAAAAAAGGTTCAAAATACATTCACTGGGGGTGCGCCTTATACTCTGGTGGGCCTTATACAGCAGAAAATAGGGTATTATTCAAGCTCCTTATTAGGAGTGTAGCCAAAAAAGGTTAGAATTGAAAAATCGTAGGATGTACTTTTGATCTTCAATATACATGTTATACAGTATGCGCTGGCTCTCATAAAAAAGACACAAAGAACCATAATGCCGATGGACAGTGTCAAGACCTTCACTTACCCACACAATTATCACAGAGGCTGCAGTGAGACGCACGTGGTGGTCTGAAGATTTTGCATGTGAAACAATACTTCAGTTTGACAGTTTGGCCATTGATGACCACCTCCTTGGTCCTCGGTGGTGGCCTGTAGCCTGTACTGCCATTCGCCACATCTTCACGATAGAAGAAAAACACAGTGAAGAAAAAGAGACTTGAACCCACAAACAACAGGAGATTTGACAATAATCTGGCACGGTTCCAATCGACGTTAGTCGAGGCCCGCCTTTAATTAATTTAGAAAGAGTTTCAATCATTTAATGATGAATTAGCAAAATGAAGTACACAACTCAAAACAACTCATTCAACAAGGGGTTGCGCCTACTTGGACAGAGAATATCACTGTTTTTGATTCGGGAGGAATGTTAGTGTCGTTTGACTGTCATTGCTGGACAGCTCTGGGGCGATTGTGCTTTTTTGCGCCTGTAATGGGCAGCATTTTCACAGCCTCGCTTTGTTCAGTGGAAAGGTCGGAGCTGTTGGATAAACTGTGGCTGGATAGATGAATGGCTCAAGGAGCCCGCGATGAGAGGAAAAGAGCGTCAGCGCAGAGCGCCGATGCGTATGTGTGTTGTCATTTTGTGTATATATATATATATATATATACATACTGTTCTTCAAGATGGCGCCGCGAGAGTGGCTGCCATTCCAGCAGCTCCTGTATTTTGTTTTTCTACTTCTTCCTTTGCTCTTCCTTCCATAACTTTGCTGCTGTGAAATGTAGATTTCTCCACTGCGGGATTAATAAAGGCTAATCCAGTAGCACTCGTGATAACAAGCACTTGAGCACATCAGTGGTGAATTATCCCTACAGTTTCCAAACATTTTTCAAATCTGGAACCTCCAGTAAGTGGAACTCTAATACAGCGCACCCGCCCAAAATAAAACGAAGGCTCCATGTAGTAAAGTCCTTCCTTCAAATGCCCTAGTTGACTGACACATCAACGTAACAGCATCTTTGTCTGACGCTGCCACCCTGTTTTCCAGTCATCTGAGTTTTAAGCCATCACAAATCCATTTCCCTGCTGGCAACATCACTGCTCTAAAGTTCAACAGCTAGCTTGCCCCATATTCGACAGAAGGAAAGAAGCTCTGGCCATCTTACAGTCTGATTAATACATCAGAGAGACTTTTGGATTTTGGCAAGTTGCAGCAACAGAGGGCGGAGGCAGGGATATGGCAGCTGGCTGGCGAGCAGTGATATTAAATTGGGCAAAAAATATATTATTGCATCACAAATGCAAAGCTATTGTTGCGTGTTCATTCTGAGAACTGATCATGACCACGTGACAGGATTCATGTGACTGTAAATTTTTTGTCTGAGCTTTTACTGTTTACTACAATACCTCACAAGTGTTATTCTTCAATTGTGGAGTCCAAAGCAGATAAAAGTCTCAAAAATGATTGAATCAGTAAGATTCCCCTTTACACACCGAGACCAACATTTGGCAGATAGCACAGACAATCTGTGTCACTCGTGGTGATGTTGATACGCTGCGTCGGGGGAGAATGACAGTGCCATGATGTCACTTCTTGTCCAGACATTAGGTCTACTGTTTTGCAAACAAATCAATAGTGCCAGTGTCAAAATTGAGTGCACTCCGAGTGACTCGACCAACTCAAGAGTGTACTGTGTCATTGACGTCAATGGCGAGAGATAATATTTTTGAATTACTGGTGAGCATTGTACTAAATGACAGGCAAATGACGAACGTACAGTACATGATGGATATTTGCACTGTAATTGAAAGTAAGAGTACATTCAGATATGCAAGGATGTCTCAATTCGTCCAAGTACAGACGCTCCCCAATTTACGAACATTCGAGTTATGAATACGGTACATACGAACATTTTTGCGGGTACAGTATCTCGAAAAATGTTCGGACAGAGATGCTGTAAGTTAGATTTTGTATTGGGCGCCTTTTTCCGGCCGAAGTCGCTTGCGATTGGCTGCGTACGGCTCAATGTTTACGCGACGGACACCAAGGATGACCAATCAGGATGACCAATATGCTGAAGTGTTGCCAACGAGTTCAGGCCCCGATCCCCCAAGCTCGCTTACGATTGGCTGCGTCAAGTATGTGGGCGGGGAGGAAATCCCTCTTCCCAGTTGACGCTCCAGGAGGAAGCGATGCATAACAAAAAGAAATGGCTGCTGGCCTGTCATTCAGTAATTCTGTGCCAGCAGCTTCAGTAATGGATTATTGAAGACCAAAGGATATATGTTGTCGTACTACGGTGTGAATTTATTTTAAGACTGTTCGAGTGTCTGTGTTATATACTGCCCCGTTCAGTGTTTGACTTAAACATACTTTCCGTACAAAATATAGCACTGAAGCAACTTACGATCAAATTCACTTTACGAACGACCGCAGTAGTCTTTTGAAACTTGATCGAATTAACCTTTCTAATCTGCCAGGTTTTTTTGTTTTTCTAAGTGGATCTGGAATTGAACCTCTGCACTGTGAGGTTAAACCGCTAACCATTGGATCACTAGGCCACGCATGTAGTAACATATTTCATGATATTTATTAATTAAGGATTAGGATCAGTCGGAGGTGGAATTTATTTTAGAAACATCATAGCTATAAATTACAATGCATGGTAAAAATGTATGTTGTGAAAAAAAAAATGTAATCAGCATCACCTGTGATTACAATGTGCAGCTGCCAGTTATTGACCAACTGTATATGACGCGCAAGTAGAATCTGTTAACTAACAAATGCATTTCAATGACTTTTAACACATGTAGGCACCCTGTAGTGGAAAAAAATATGAAAGAAACAGGGACATCAAGTATTTTCCTTGCAAAGGCTGATTGCGATTGGGGCTCGGAATGACGCTGGATGATCGGGATAAGAGCAAACAGATGTGCCTGGGATGTCTCGCATATAAATCTGCCAGGCCAAGACTGAGGCCAGCTGTATCACGCATTGAACAACAAAGCTGGAGAAAAAGCGATGGTAATTGGAATGGAAAGTTTCAGGAGACATTGTGTACATTACAGTATTGTGGAGCCAAATTTAATGATGTTAGCTGGAAGGTTGATATGCTTACAGAAATTGCACCGTAATGGGCGTTTAAGAGGAGTGACTAAGATGCACTTCACTTGACAAATATTAAGTCAGCTATGCATACATTTTTTTTCCTGATAGTGGAACGACTACTTGCTCTTAAAAAAACTTACATGCAAAATTGTTCAGGCAGTAGAAACGGTATCATAGGGTTGTGGCTGACCAACACTTACTTACAAAAGGCAGTGGTGGCAATGTGGAATTTGGGTCAACATTGTTTATGTGCTCACGTTTTAATTTGTTTACACTCAGAAAATTTTGCTTTGGTCTTTTTCAAAGAGTTATCAGCGCACACTCCTCGGCACTCTGTGCTCCACCGCCCTAGCAAAAGCTAATTAAGAGGTTAGTCTCCTAATTAGATTAATTAAACTATTCCAGAGTTTGTTTAATGATGTCTTAGTGGCCTGAAGGACAAGCAATTAGAAAAAGACACTGCACTGTAAAGAGAGTAGATAGATGTTGTTACTGTTATGTGCAACTCGCCCACCCACTCATTCAGTGGTTCGCGTGTCAAGCTCACAGTTCAGGGTTTGATTCTGGCTTCGGCCTTCCTGTATGGGGTTTGCATGTTCTCCCTGTGGCGTTGTTGGTTTTCCCCGGGTACTCCGGTTTCCTCCCACATTTTAAAAACAAACATAGCAGGCTGATTGAACACTCCAAATAGTCCTTAGGTGTGAGTGTGGATGGTTGTTTGTCTGCGATTGGCTAGCTCCCCATCTCTTAACTCATTCACTGACATTCACAAATTTATTCGGGAATTGAAACTATGACGTAGGGCGCCATACCCAAATTTGTTAGGGTTTTGTTTTTTTCTTGTTTGGGTGCCGATAAAGTGCTGGCCATGGCTTCTGGTAATGTGTTTTCCTTTCCACAAATGGGGCAGCATTTCCCTTTTTTCATGTTAGCGCTTTGTTCCAGCTTCAGCTGTTGTTAATTAAAGCCCTATATAAACAAATAGGTATGTATTGCATTGCATTTTGGACAGCCACCCTCATTTCAAGCTCATATAACTCCAGACCCATATAATTTAATTAACTCGTTTTATTCTGATGAAAGGTTTCTCACGCTGCATTGAATGTTTATGTAGTCCTAAAACTCAATATTCTGTGGTTCCTGGAATTTGAGTGACAATGACAAAAATCACGTCTGGCAATAAATGACTTAAGAGCACAGGTGTCAAAGTCAAGGCCCGCGGGCCAAATCCGGCCCGCCACATCATTTTTTTCGGCCCGCGAAAGCAAATCAAACTTGTTAAATTCCATGATGATTGCTAAAATCTGAGCCAAAATTTCAGATTTTTGGATGTCAACCACAATAAAAGTCATTATTCTTGACTTCAGAGAGTTATTCATTAATTTGCTGTGTGCTCTATATGTAATATTTGAAGGGATTTAAACATTCTAATGGGTTCCCCAAATTCATAACGGCCCTCGAGAGGAAACCATAACTACAATGTGGCCCGCGGCAAAAAAATGACTGACACCCCTGCTTAAGAGCAAAATTACTATGAATGTAACTAGTGGGTTTTCTTACCTATTTGTCTCTCCAGATCGGCCGCTTCATCTGGTGTGGCCCTGGGCAGCACTCCTGGGTCACTGAAGCTGGTTCTGAGCAGAGTTCCCAGCACAAAGACAAAAAGCATTCCTCCCACCACGGGGATAACCGGCGTCAAATGCTCAGCCAGGAACGGGCAACTGAAAAGACAAACAACAATACTGAAAGAAGAACAAATGACAAAGTAGTAATACAGGCATATTGATGCCTGCAAACTCCGACAAATGCTCAGTATAATCCAAAAGAGAATGCTGAAATAAATGCCAAGTGTCATATATAAATTAAAAACTTTGCTGCTTAATGACCAGGAGCTGGCTAGAATTCCCACACCCATCAGTCTCCCAAATTGTAATCTACTCAAATAAAACAATCCCTTCTAATCCCTTTAACTCTCCAATGACTTGTGGATATTAGAGTTATCGCATTTAGTTGTACAGAGCTGGTTACACACGTTCATGTATCCAATTATATTTGAATGTCTCATTGAGTTTATGGGCATGTGTGCCATTATAGAACAGAGCAACAAGTGGAACACTCACAGCCTTACAGCAGGGACCTATCAGAGCCGAGGTCTGGCTCCGTCACCACTGTCCAATAGGGATATATATAGGGCCAGGGTTATCAGCTAAATTTTAGTTCGCTGACGAAGCTCTTCGGACGAGGAGCGAAATGTCCGACACTTTAAAAGAAGTACAGATGACAGCTGAAGAAACCTTTTCATCATTGGGTAGCAGAATTTAAAAGGGCCTAATTTGACCCCGTGGGTTCTCCAGGGTTTTAAAAATGATTAAAATGACATTTGAAGAAATTCAATCCAATTCTGATAAGAATGAAGTAGAATTCAACCAAATCCCGTCAAAATATTTACATGTCCATCTTTCTTGACCGCACCATTAGACTGCAGCTCTGTTTTCTGAAAAGGATGAGGAACAAGCAGTGCAATATTTGTATAGTATCTTGAAACTGAGGTGATGTAAGATGGACTTTTCAAATGGCATACTAAGCTCCAACAAATGTTTACAAGGTCCAGTACAATCACAAGGTTAACCTGTTCCCAATATCATGTATAACGCCTTGCTCGTGTAGACAATCACATTTCCCTCTCATATGGCAACCCCTCCAGCGGGGTGGTGTGGAGTACAGGGTGATACATCCGCTGATGTATGCCAACCTCAGTGATCCACACAAACTGAGCCAGTACTGAGTAAGTATTTTTAGATTTGCCTGGTTGGGGTCCATAAAAACGGATAGTGGGCCATAGAAACATGGATCCACGACATTTACATAGATTGCTTGCTGGTCTATGTTCAGTTAAGTTAAGCATCATTAACAGTCCCCCTCCTTCTGTTCTAATGAACCTCGCCGTTTTCATGTGGAGACATACAGTAAAGTCTCGTTATATCGATATTCAAGGGAGTCCGAAAAAATATCGATATAACCGGGACTATCGATATATCCGACCCTGTTTGCATGTAATTTTCTCCGTGCGTGCATAGAAATAGTATCGATATAACCGGGACTATCGATATATCCGATATCGATATAACGAGACTTTACTGTATTTTAGACTGACATGGCCTCAAATTAAAAAAAAGGTTGATTTAAAATATCACTCATCATGACATATGCATATTAAGAACAGCTTTCCAGAAGCATGAAGCGTCTCCTCAGACAAGTGAGTCATCCATAAACAAAATTCAATGACATTGAATGGGCTTGTCACACCAATAAAAGTGATGGGCGGAATTCTATGCAAGCCTTTCGACAAGATAAATGCAATTTTGACATCAAACTATCCTCAATTGAACAAATCAAATATTGTGCAAATACAGCCAATCTTCCCATCTGATGACCTTCGATGGAATCTAAAGAGTGATATTAAGGGAATGGACATGTCTCGTCGAAAATTCTACATTTATTTAGAATTTTCAGGTTTTGTTGCTATGGAGACAATCCGTCCAATGTCAGACAGGTTTGAAAGGGAATGTGGTTGCCGTGGAAACAGCAATGAGGGAACTGTCTCGGCAGAGCAATGGCAAAAATCTCACGAAAGGGCATAAAAGAATACCATTGCATTACTTGTTCAACATTTCATTTGGCTCGTAAGGATGGAGTGAACAACTAGATATAATGTAAGAAAAAAAAGTAAATAAATACAATACAATACCTGCTTCTTGCTGACCCAACAGGGATTTATCCTTGTGTTACTTATCATAACATTTCTGATTGTGACTTGAACAATGTTGAAAACTAAACCTACAATTAGCCGCCGAAACATAAAAGTGTGCGTATGTGCGTTTTGCAAAGCTGACTAACTAATCATAATTAATCACATTGCGTTTGATCTAAATCAACCGAACTTTGACAATTTGTCTGTACAACATAAATTGTATTTGGGAATCCATAAAATAAATAGGCAAAGTAGCACATTAAATAAAATATCTATCTAGATAGCTAGCTAGCTAGCCATCTCGCTGGCTAGATATCTCAAAGAAGTCGTGCGTAACCCCAGCCTCTACTGTAGAGCCTTATAATGCGGTGTGGCTTATATTTTTGATTTTTTTTTATCTTTATATATTATATTTGGAAAACTTTTTTCATTCAATGAAGGTGCGCCTTATATATAGAAAAATGTTGAAAATACACCATTTGTTGAGGCTGAGCCTTAAACTCCGCTGCACCTTATATATGGAAAAAGTTTGAAAATGCACCATTTATTGGGGGGGGGGGGTGCACCTTATACTCCGGTGCACCTTATACACCCGAAAATACAGTACTCCAAATTCCTTTCACCCTCGAAAAACATATATGGCAAGTTTCTGGAACACTAAGATTATCGCTAGGAGGGATTGTGAGCGTTAATGGTTGTTTGTCTGCGTGCCCTGTAATTGGCTGTCATCCAGTTGAGGGTGTACCCCACTGAGCCGCAGAAGAGAGCTGGGAAAAGGCTCCATCACACCCCGTGACCCTTGTGAGGAAGAGAGGCTTGAATAATGGATAAAATATTTGCCAGCAAAGGCTTTGTTTTTCAACCAGCCAATTAGGGTGTGGAATAGAACTCTTGCTTTTTTTATGTAGGTGTTACCATACTTGTCGAACTACAGGCCGAGACTTTTTTCCCCATGTTTTGCACCCTGTGGCTTTTCATGTGACGCAGTTTATGAAAGAATATTTTACTGATGAGTTTTAAGCCGCCATTCGATTAACACGATGTCTGTCAGATCTGACCAATGAACCTATCAAAGACGTCATAGTGGGCCAATGAAACCGCCCTTATCCGCCCTCAGACTGAATGTTCATTAGCCAGAGGGAAATGCAGAAGGTTGTGTGCATTGCAGTTCACGGCTACGTATGAAGCAATTGTGTGTGAATAGAAGAATCTTGAGTTGCCGAGAATGAGGAGAGGGCACGGGTCCCATGAATACGGTGCGACAATTTGGCTACAGACTCGCACCATCACTGACAATGGACCACAGGTGCTCTCCCGGTGGTAGGCGGGGAAGGGGGGGGGGGGACTCCAACCAAGGAGCTCTTAAATCTCCCCAACATATTGTGTGCAGGTTTCCAAAAGCTCCATTGCTACCTAATGAGGAAAGCTGTCCAACATGTGACAACAAGAGAGACCAATAAAGCTACTGGATAACTCACTACATGAAACAAATCCCACAGTTTCATGTAAATATGATTTAGAAAATCGAAAATCCTTTGCAGTGACCTATTTCTGCGCATACATTTCTGTGCATCTAATAATGTGGACACCCGAGTACGTTTTGTGGTCTGGAAATTACAGAACTTTAAGTTATACACAATTTCTGATGCTACTTCAATGAATTTGTAGGGTTCTAAACCATCATTTCATCGTGGTTATTGAACAGTATTTGATTTTACTCCATTGTAAGACCCTCTCTACATTCAAAATAGCTATACATTTCTTTTAACCTGACTAAAAAAGGCCTTAAACTAGCTTGTTTCTGCAAAACACAAGATCTCAATTACAATTACCAATGGCAAAGAAAAGCAGTGCGACTTATAACCTCCAAGAACAATCTGATGCGCCATTATGGTCCAGGTACTGTATTTCCCGGTGTATAAGGCGCGCCAAAAAGCCTTTATTTTCTTCAAAAGAGGTCCCTGCACCTTATATGTGAAGTAATATTGAGTCACAAGAGGTCTCGCAACTACTATCACCAGTCACCGACTCCAATCTCCCAGCCTCTGGAGTGCCTTTTAATGTGGCATACCTTATATTTAGAAAACCTTTATATATTTATATATTGTATTTGGAATTTTTTGTCCTTCATTCAAGGTGCGGCTTACAGGCCAGGGCGCCTTATATATGGAAAAAGTTTGAAAATACACCATTCAATGGGGGTGTGCTTTAACCTCCGGTATGCCTTATACACCGGAAAATAGGGTAATCAAATTGAGAAAACATTGTGGACTGACAGCCAATCCCGCAGCCTATACTGTAGTGCCTTATAATGTGGTGTACCTATTATTTGGAATACATATATATTAAAAATTATATATTTATATATTGTATTTAGATTTTTTTGTCATTCATTGAAGGTGCACCTTACAGTCCGGTGCGCCTTATACACTGTATATGGAAAGTGTGAAAATACACCATTCATTGGGGATGTGCTTTATACTCCAGTGCCCCTTATACACCAGAACATATGGTAATCAAATTGAGAAAATATTGTGGACTGACAGAATATATCATTTGTCCAACTGTGTTACGAGACTGGAAAACGTTCAGACGTAACGTGTGTCTGTGGAGTCTGAAACAGAATAATAAACAGACCGAAGCCTGCTGCTTTTTAATGGAGTCTTGTTTTTTTTTTTTTTTTTTTTTGGTACGTGGATGAAAACCCCTCACAAAAAAACGACGAAAAATTAATATGATGTTAGGGAATCTCTGCCCTAGCATGATGCACATGCACTCGATATGCTGTCCTTTGACCATGTTGGTCTGCTAAAGTGACAATATATTCAAAGATTAAATGGTCCAGAGGTCATTACTGATAGATGTGTTAATGTGCAGCACCGTACACACAATGGACAACAACATTTGCACACTTCAATCATTGGCAAAAATAAATAAATATCAGGAGCCTTGAGTCAGTTGTTCTGGATTGTTTTGTTTTCAGCTAAGTGGGAGATTTGGAAATGCGCACTGCAATTTTCCATAATTAGAAGCTGGCAGTTTTACATGTTTGGTCTAACCAAACAACAAAACCAACAAGAATGTACTTGGGGTGATGCAGTGTTTTGCCTTTTTTAATCTAAACATTATTATTTACCAATATTCAACTTCTTCATATGGCCCTATGTTCTCATTAACTCATTCATTACCATCCATGAATGTATTCGGGAATTGAAAATATGACGTAAAGCGCCATTCCCGAATTTGTTTTGTTTGGGTGCCAATAAAGCGCTGGCCATGGCCTCAGGCAATGTTTTTCCCTCCCACAAGGTGGCAGTATTTCCCTTGTTTCCATGTTAGCGCTTTGTTCCTGCTTCAGCTGTTGTTAAAGCGATATATAAACCAATATGTATGTATTGCATTGTATTTTGGATAGCCGCCCTCATTTCAAGCGCATATAACTCAAGACTCATACAATTTAGGAATTAACTTTTTTTAATGAAAAGAGATAGTCTAAGGTTTATTACGCTGCATTGAATGTTGATGTAGTCCTAAAACTCAATATTCTGAGGGTCCTGGAATTTGAGTGACACATTTTTTGGACATGTCTGGCAGTGAATGAATTGTAGTAGTACTTGTAATGTTAAGTTAAATTACATTCGCATCAGTTGCATAAAATTTTCTTTTTTTCTTCCTGCAATTTCATTCTCTGAATTAGCATGTTGCACCCATGTGGGCTCTGGTTCTCTCTTTGCACCACTAAAAAAGGACTAATTTCAGCTTTAAGCTTAGGAGTGTGAACATAACCCAAAAAAGTTATTTTTCTGAACAACTATAGAATCTATTTTATTGTATATGGTTAGAAGTGAGTAATCATCCGTATGGCGTCTCGTCTCAACATTTGGTCATTATCCGCTGCACACACAGCAGTTTGCATATTATACTCTGCGTGGTTCGAAAGCACTTTACCCTGACAGATGGCCCGATTGAGCAACCGGCCTCAAGATGGAACAGGATTGTTATCTAGTGCTGATCGTATTTCTGTGATGACAGCGATTAGTCTGAGGGTGACAGAAACAGCCTACTGTGGTAAACTCGTGTTGGCCATACTCAGGTCTACATCCTCTTTCACTAACATTGTACCTGAAGGAACGAGGTCGACAGACCCCCACCTCCAACCCTTTCAGGTCCACATGAGGAGCCCACAGCCATGTTCTAAAAATAGCTCACATTGCGACTTCATCGGAATGTTGTAGAAGTGATGATTTGGAAGCACTGTCAGAAATGTTGAAAATATTGACATTTCCGCCTCCTTAATTATCGCGAGTGATCATTTACATTGTGATTGGCGTCTGCACATAAATTAATATCAGAAGACGCTTGAAATCAAAAGAAATTCTAATATGTTATGACTCTGTTCTTAATTGCCACACGCAACATGCAGAGACATGTACTTTTGCAACGAAAAACCCAAAGCTGAGACCATGAAGCAAGTCTTTGGTCACATACGCTGGCAAAGAAAAAAACACTCCTGTAAAAATTTGTTTACAACGTAAAAAAAGAGTGAAGTATCAGGTTAATATCCAGGCAGTTTAAGGTACCGTATTTTCTGGTGTATAAGGCGCACCAAAGTATAAGTATAAGTCGCACCCCCAATAAATGTATATTTTCAAACCATATATAACGCATACCTTCAATGAATGAAAAAAAGTTTTCCAAATATAATATATAAATATATAAAAGTTTTCCAAATATAAACAAAGCACACCGCATTATAAGGCACTACAGTAGAGGCTGGGGTTACGCACGACTTCTACAGGGGGAAATGGAGTTGGTGGCTGCTGACAGTTGTTGCAAGACCTGGTTTGACTCAACATTACTTTCCATATAACACACACCTGCGTATAAGGCGAGGTGTCATATTTTGAAGAAAATCCAGGTTTTTTGGCGCGGTTTACACACTGGAAAATATGGTAACATTCCACTGTATCCAGGGAACACTGGAAATACATGCAACTTCAACGGACTTGTTTCTATTATTTAAACTTTGCTGAACCCATGAAATCATCCTCCAGGTCAAAGTGCACGAGTTAAGAGAAGATTGGATCACAAAGTTTCTAAGGAATACTCACTCAAAGGTGAAGAAAAGTCCACAAGTGACAAGAATAAGGACAATTGTGAGGTAGAAAACCCCTGTCTGCTTTGCCATCATTATTCTTCCATCGCAGTAAAATTTATTCCGACCTGGGAAAGATTCCCACTTCCTCTTTTTGGGGATCTTCTTCTTGAAAGGGGTCTCCATTGGAGTGGAGCTGCGAGTGCTTATTTGACTGTACTCGCACTCTCTCATTGACTCGGACACTCCAAGATGCATCAATTGCTCTTTTAGATGCCCTTATCGAGTGAATCACAGGCTCGACGTGCCACTGTGGAGACAACACGCCAAGTGGAAGTTAGTTCAGCTAACACAAACACCTGAGATTACAAAAAGTGAAATTTGTTTAGCTTGGTAGCAACTAATCTTGAGTTTCGCTGTGAAATAATAAAACGCGGAGAAAACGAAACGTCAGCTACCTCGTTAAATTTCCTTTTTGCCAACCCTGTAGTATATATTTGTTAGCAAGCAACCTGGCTAGCCTCGCGTAGCATCTGAAGTGCGGCTAAAGCTAACGCGGCTAGCAATTAAACAAATGAATGTACTAGGTTAGTATTTTGATTAACTAGTATAATGAGTCTAGTTTACGGGGAGACAAATAGATAAAATTGCGCGTCCTGGGTATTTTGTTCAAATGTGAAAGTCATTTTGCTCACAGCCTAATCTAAAGAGGGTCGTGTGTAGGCTGTCAACAACGTGTCTTTGCGTCCAGGATGTGTTTGTGCCGTCTGTTTAGCGAGGCTCAGTTCGCTGCCTTACCGGAGGAAGAGAAAGTAAGGCTGGTCGTCGTGACAGGGTGTTGTCACGTCGTCGCTGTCTTTCTTTTCCAGGTTTGAAAACGAGCGGAAGAAACGGCGACCATTAAAAAAAAACGGTCCAACGTGGAATTTATCGTTGAAGAGCCTCGAGAGCAAATCCGAACAAAAAGTCGACATACACGGATGGAATGCTCTCAAGCGAGCTCCAGCATCCCAACCATAGCCGTCGCCGGCAGGTCCACAAAGCGCCAGCGTTCCCCCAAAACGACCCTCAGTAATACACGACCGATGGTCACCGTTCCATGGCGTATTGAATAAAAAAGTTGGACGTTCCCCAAAACGAGAGATGCGTCGATTCAATTGAGCAGGCGTTTCGTTCACATTATGTCCCAGTCCGGGCAGAAGTGCCACCCTCGCTAGCAGCAGTACAGTGAGAGTCGAGAGGAGCCTCCCAGCCTGCTCCTCCCCCCTCGGAAGACAACGTCGCCACTGAGGGGGCGCCCCAATTCGACCACAACTGTCCATGATGCCCAACGTTACGGGACACATGTGCCTTTACATTGATATTTATTTCGTAAAGTAAGATAAACAACAACAACAAAATCGGATTTCTCCCGCCCCTCATGGGAATACAGTAATCCCTTGCTGCTTCGCGGTCCGATTATCGCGTCCCTTGTCGCGTCGCGGTTTTTTTCGAACATAAGACATAAAAAATGACGCAAATGGCAACATAGAGCATTCATTGGATTTATTGTTGTTATTTTTTAATTTATTCATCCATTTTGATGGATTACTGTGTTGTAAATGCACAAAACCAAACTCTAGTTATGTAACCAAAAACAGCGGATCATTTGGGCACACCTGACAATGAGTCGATGATTAATGTAAACAAAATTGTCATCACTTTGCTTACTGTACATTGATCGTCTTGACTTTGTTTACATTCATGTGATGCTGCGTTGTCAACTCGTTTTTTGTTCTTTTTTCATTTGTTTTCGTGCTCACTCAGGCTGAAGCTGATTGATGAGAGACAACAGTACGAGACAGCATTCAACTTACCTGAATGCTTATACCTACTCCTGTTCTCGCATCGCGTTAGTTCAGGTTACGTACTGTACATATTCTCATATTTTCATTCATACTCAATACCCCCCAACCCGGAGAATGGCTCCTAAATGCCCTGTGCCTTCAAAATCATCCAGTGAACAGAACAAGAAGAGGAAAATTATGACAGTGAGTGAAAAAGTCAAATTACTGACAAACTGAGGGAAGGCGAAAGTTATGGTGCTGTTGCACGCCATTACAAAGTCAATGAATCTACGGTGTGTTACATCAAGAAAGACGAATAGTGTGCCTGTAAATATTATACTGTATATACTGTATGTAGATAGTGGACTGTTTACTTTGCATGAGAGTTTTGCACTGTAGTACAAACATTTACTGTGATTCTTTATGCATTCCCTGTACTGTGTTCCACTAAATTTGGTCTCATAAATATTTTTTGGGACTCATACACATATAAATTTAGGGTTCACTACATCACGGTTTTTCGTCTATCGCAGATGGTCCCAGTCCGCATTAACCGCGAAAAATGATGGATTACTGTATTTCAACAAATACCAAATGAAACGGAATATTCTGGCTGTAATTCATATCTTTACTTTTGGGGATCAAAAAGAATGTATGCAATTTATATTTTTGTAATTCATTGATCAACTAGTCGAGTATGAGAATTTTGTACTGCCAAATGTTGGCCTTGCATTGGCCTCACTAAAATCAATATTGATCTGTCCCCAGTGGAAATGTTAAATAATTTGCAATGTCATACATGAAACTACAATATAATACAAAACATACAATACAAATTTGTTATTTAGTTTTTTTTTTGTTCTTTTGACTTCAAGACGGCGCCGCGAGAGTGGCTGCCTTTCCAGCAGCTCCCGTGTTTTGCTTTTCTACTTTCATTTCTTTCATAACTTTGCTGCTGTGAAATGTAAATTTCTCCACTGCGAGACTAATAAAGGCAAATCCAATCCAATCCAAAACATCCTGATTTGGGAAAGTCTCGGTAGTAAAGATAATTGCTGATGTAAATGTCCATTTTTTCCCAAATGGCGTATTGGGTTAAAGCCACGTGATTGGTCAAGAACGCAGCAGTGAGGGGGGGGGGGGGGTGTTAAACATTAAAGAGACGACAGAGAGAGTGAGAAGACACACACACACATACACGCGTTCACACGAAAGGGAGACAACAGAGCTTGAAACACAAAAAAACAAAAGTGAAAAAAAAAACAAAAGTAAAATGGCGAGAAAACGGATTGAGAACAGTGGAATTTGGAATTGTTTCAACTTTGACAGTTCAAATGCAGAGTGTAGACTGGAAGGTTAAAATATCACATCAATAATGCTCCACAAATAACCTGCACAAGCTATCTGTACATTTGATGCAAAAAGCTATCAACCCAGCTAAACAGAACACAATTGATGAGGAAAAAGGTAAAATTATCGCAGAGAAAGCACCTCCAAGGGATCATTCCTCAAGATGGTGAAAGAAGAAGGCTATGTTCCTAATCAAGTGTTTAACGCTGAAAAAAAAAAAACAAAAGTAAAATGGCGAGAAAACGGATTGAGAACAGTGGAATTTGGAATTGTTTCAACTTTGACATTCCATCAAGCCATCAACGACCATCACAAAGGTAAATAAAACGACTTTATTATACTGTACAGTTTATTTCTTTAATTATAATACCATAGCACATTTATTGTATGTAAAATAAGGTATATTTTGTGTAGTTTTTAGGCTTAGAAAATTAGAAAGTAGAAAATTGTGTTTTATGGGGGCCTGGGAACGGATTATTCTCATTTTAATGGTTTCCTATGGGAAATTAATTTTTGGGATACACACTTTTCGCCTTATACACTCTGCCTGGAAACCAATTAAGTTCGTAAGCCAGGGTATCACTGTAGTCTGACATTGATGCCAACTGCAGCAGCGGTTGTGCAATTTCCGTTTCCGCCACCTTTTGTGCGATTGATTGCATCACAATTCATCTGCCTGCTATTTCACACACTTGGGCTTATTTGTAGACTTTTGACTAGTGGGTGCAACCTGACTTGTGAATCTCATCATCCTTCACCAATTACTCACACATCGACCTCCACCGGTGGTGAGAGGCAGCAAGACAATTTATTGCATATGCATGACTGTTTTGTTTCTCTTTTTAATGGTATTCATCTGCCCTGCTCTTTGTCAATCCAAGGATGGGTTTCAGTAACGGCATTTCTAGGAATGAAACAACGCCCATTAAACAGCTCAAAGACTGTACTTTAAAGTACAACTGACATCACTTTTTTGTTTCCTAACTGACATCAGAAAAAATGTTTTATAGCATCTAAAATACCCAAAACACGCAGTATGATATTTTTAGTCAAATGCAAAATCATCGCGTTATTTATGTTTTCCTTCTAATTTCGCCATCAACACGGATCAACACGAAGTTTTCAGACCAAACAAAGTACCGTAAAATGCCTTGAGGTGATGCAAGGTATGTCCTTTCTCGTTTAGGGGCGTTCCTTCAGTGACGTAGGATGAGGACTCGTCACCAACTCAAAAACAAGACTTCCGGAATATTCAGCGCACATCTTAAAATGTAAAATATAGCTATATGCGGTGGAATCTTATTAAAATACGCTCAGTAGAAGTCATTTGAAGCCATTTTACAAACTATGGACACAACTTGTCCAGAGACGTCGGTTGTCCTTTAAGAATGGACATTTTCCATGGGTGGGAATAGATTTTTTTTTCTATATGAGTGATGCAAATGACAGGCAATTATATTTCAGGTGTTGCTTTTCTCCTGAGGCCAGCTCATTAACTCATTCACTGCCAGATGTGTAAAAATGTGTCCACTCCAGTGCCAGGGTTTTTGTCATTTTCACTCAAGTTCCAGGACCCACAGAATATTGAGTTTTAGGACTACATAAACATTCAATGCAGCATAAGAAACCTTAGACTTTCTTGTTTCATCAGAGAAAATTAGTTAATTCCTAAATTATATGGGTCTGGAGTAATATGAGCTTGAAATGAGGGCCGCTGTCCAAAATACTATGCAATACAGTAAAGTCTCGTTATATCGATATCGGATATATCGATAGTCCCGGTTATATCGATACTATTTCTATGCACGCACGGAGAAAATTACATGCAAACAGGGTCGGATATATCGATAGTCCCGGTTATATCGATATTTTTTCGGACTCCCTTGAATATCGATATAACGAGACTTTACTGTACATGCAAATCGGTTTATATAGCGCTTGAACAAGAGCTGAAGCTGGAACAAAGTGCTAACATGGAAACAATGGAAAAGCTGCCCTCTTGTGGAAAGGACGTCATCGGGAAAAAAAAATCCTAAATTATACGAGTCTGGAATAAAAAAAAAGAGGTGCAAGTGAGGGGCGGCTGTACAAAAGGAAAATGCTGCCCCCTCGTAGAAGGGAAAACACGTTGCCAGAGGTCTGACTGGCTCTATAACAGCACCCCCGCTAGAAAAAAATAAAACCCAAACAAATTCGGGAATGACGCTCCATGTCCCATTTTCAATTCCCAAATAAATTCGAGCATGGTAGTGAATGAGTTAAAAGTCTTTCTGAAAAATGCACAACATAAAATAGCTCAAACCTTTTTTTCTTCCACATGTAGGGAGTAGAAAAATGTACATATACAATAAAGATGATTCTGATATTTCATGGACATTTAATATTTGGAAATTTGATGAACTGAGAAGTCAAATGTGTGCTTAAATGTGGAACTGTTGCGGCTTGGAATTGAAGCAGATTTATGTGGAACAGGAGATGTGAGACAACCCTTTTCGTCAATGGATGCTACAGCTACGTGTTTGCTTTCATCATTTAGCTTGTAGTCGACGTGCACATTCCACCATGATGTCCCTGATCCACTGGTGGAAAGACGCTTTGATCTTCTCCTCTTTCACCTAGAACTGCTTCATGTCATCACAAAGAGGGTACAGCAAGTCCTGAAGAATGAATGTCTCTCTGTGTCTTTGTGTTGTCATATTGTCTCTATGCTGTCAAACTATTTGTTATTTTGACTTCAAGACGGCGCCGCGAGAGTGGCTGCCTTTCCAGCAGCTCATGTATTTTGTTTTTCTACTTTCATTCCTTTCATCACTTTGCTGCTGTGAAATGTAAATTTCTCCACTGTGAGACTAATATTGGATATCGGATATGCCTTTATTAGTATAACGGCCAATCCAATCCAATCCAAAAATCCACCACTGCAAAGAAAGGTAAAGATACCCATAATTTCGATACAAGGTAACTTACTTGACACTACTGAAGACAACTAATATTTTATGGAATGATTGATGGAAAATAATGCCATATCTGTGATACTCGGTGATGTTCATCGTACATTTATTTGTGACATGTGCAGCACAGAGTATAAATGTATATACCGGATAAAAGATGCATATGAAAAAAGGCCAATTTTACAATGAGCATTTTTTTTGTATGTAATATATCTTTTTATAGAGCATTCCAAAAATATGCCCACGAACGTGAATGGAGGACGTTTACCAAAAAAGGAAATGTGTTCTGTACTCTTATATAACCTTGACTATATATAATCCTCTCACCCTGGCACTTTTCATGTTTTGATTACCAAAGCGATTGTTTTCTCAGCTATAATACAATGCATACAGGCTTTTTTTAATCATTCTTCTTCTGATTATTATTTTTTACATTGAAACATTGGTTACCATGTTCAAATATCAGACCCCATTAACAAAATACTCATCATAACAATAACAAATGTTGAACAACAATAAAAGCATTTGTTCATCATTCCCCAGTTCTTGCTATGCTTGATTGTGACGGGCAGAATCGTGTGCCTCCGTTGTACAGTTTGTATACAGTGATGAAACAATACAGACGAGATGTAACAAGCATATGTGACAAACGTTCCAAAGTCGTTGAGGCAATGATTAATAAATTAGACGTTTCTTTTTTTTATTGTTTTTTGTTTTTGTTGACATTTGCACTTCTCTCAAGCTGATTGGTGGGTGCAAGCTGCCTCCTTGTGGCCTAAAATACACACTGCGGGTGTATTTTCATGATCAGGTTCATAGAAAGGACCGCTTGTTTTAAGTCCTATTGCACAAGTTCTCTTCCAGCGACCGAGACATAAAATTCTCAAATCAGTCAGTGTGTTATTTGCCCCACAAGTTCTGATTAAAAAAAATCATGTACAGTGTCACATTTTTTAAAATAAATACTCTGAAAGAAAAAAAGGAGATGAGCATATTTTAATTTTTTATAAAACACACAAAAAAACTATTCAATAAAAGTCAGCACCAAAATCTGGTGGTAGCTTTATGCGCTAGAAAAAAATGTAATAATAAGCAATGACAAACATCAGAAAGTATTAAAGGACAACCGACACCGTATTTTTGTTTCCTAACTGACATCAGAAAAACGTTTTATAGCATCTAAAATACCCAAAACACGCAGGCTGATTTTTTTAGTCAAATGAAAAACACCAATAAAATGACTTAAAGTCTCCCAAAACTACTTCAAAATGACCTCAGAAAGTTTCATTTTCAGAAGGTCCCGCCCCCTTGTTCGTGACGTCACGCCAGGACGTCTTGCCTTGCTCGAGAATCAAAACAATGGCTTGGGAATCGTAGAAGATGCTTTCTTTTAACTCATCCAGTTATAAATATGATTCAAATAGTTCTGAAGAGGAAAGCATAAATGTTTGCAATCGAGTAAAGAAGTCCTTCCGTGTCATTTTGAGGCGTCTGGCCTGCAATGTAGCGTCCCAGAAAATGCACAAGATGGCGCCCAAGCTCTGTTGGAAATTGGCTGATTTGTCTAATGGGAATTAGACAAGAATCAGCTAGTATCAAACACACAACAATTCACCATCGCGTTATTTGTGTTTTCCTTCTAACTTCGCCATCAACATAGATCAACACAAGTTTTCAGACCAAACAAAGTACCTAACATGCATTGTGTGTCGCTTTCTCGCTCAGTGACGATACCTACCGTGACGTCACGTACGGACTCGTCACCAACTCAAAAACAAGACTTCCTGAATATTCAGTGCGAGTCTTAAAACGTAAAATATAGCTATATGCGGTGGAATCTTTGTAAAATACGTTCAGTAGAAATCATTTGAAGTGATTTTACAAATTACGGACACAACTTGTCCGGAGGTGTCGGTTGTCCTTTAAATATTTGTATTAAAATGAAATCAACTCCACAACGGGTACATATGGTACATTGATATTTTGTTTTGAGTGGAATAAAAAAAAAAAAAAACGATGACTAAAAAATAGCAAAACAAGTGCGTCGATCTTAACGTTGGCGAAAGTCTTTCCTCTGCTCCTGTCATAACTTCCCAAGGTGAAAAAGAACCTGGCAAATAATGGCCACTACTCCAGCGTTCAACACTGAAGAAATAGAAATATCTAACAATCTGCTTTCATAGAGCACAAATTCGCTTTTGTTCTCCTCCACTTTAGCCATGGCCAACAGTCCTTTCGCCGCTCGACACAACATGCTCACACTCGGCGGATCCACGTGTGGGTGTCCCATGTGCAACAAACTATGCGGGTTATGCTGGTATTGCGCCATGGTGACGCCGTCCTCTAAAAACGAGACCAAATTACCCACGCTGCCTTTCTGCATGGCGATAACACGAGCGGCGGTCGGGTCTCCCTGTGCCAAATGGGAAGTGATGGCCACCGCCATTTCCCTGTACACTTGCGCCTTTCTTTGCCCGACGTAGCGCACCAATACCGTGAAAAGTTTCTCCTGTCGACTGAAAGGCGGCGTGGCAAGGAGTAGATCCACGTTCCCTTCCTGGATGCTCAGTTTGCAAAGGCACTCCAGAACCAGCCGCTGCGGAGTGAGTTGCGAGTAGGTCGCCGCGGAACGAAAAGGGTCCTGGGCTTCAGCCGAGGGGCACACCATCCAATGGAGGAGACCGTCCAAAATGGGAAAGCAGATGGTGTCGGCGTAAGTGGAAAGATCGAGCTGCCCAGCGATATTAGCCAGGGTTACCATCGCGTTCTCCCTGAGCTGACTCAGACACTCCCGCCGCCATTCGTATTGACCGCTGGACAGCCCTTTGTCCTGCTGTTCATCTCTTTGATAGCTAGGGGGCGACCTGGATCTCTCAGGGTGCTGATGGTGCAGTAAAAGGAGTCTACCGAGAAGAAGAACCAAAGCGGCGTGCCTGGACATATCCGAATCGTTCCCCGGGATGAACGACAAGCCGCGGACGATGTTGGAGACGCAGAGGCAGCGTTTGGCTAACGAGTCCTGCCAGGCGGAGCTTGTGGACAGTGGAGCTTCGTCCAGGCATCGCGGTTCGTCCTCCAGTAAGGTGATGTGGTCCCGTTCGCCGTCCGGATGCACCCGGAAAGGGTAAGACGGCAACGAGCGAGCGGGGTGGGCGTCGGAGAGGGCGTCGACGCGAGCGCATAGAACGTCATCGATGGTAGCCGTGATCCGGTTCCTCGGTTCCTCGTCATCATCTGGCTTTGGTTTTTCTCTAAGCGTCTCGTCCTTCGTCCTGTCGGGCGGCTCAAAGTAGGTTTGAATGTGAGCTGTAGTGTCGCCTCCGCCGGCTTGCCAGTGGAGAAGCCCGCTGGTGAACTCAACAAGATCTTGCGTTATGTCTTCACTCGGGTCGTCTTTGTGAACGATTGTGATGGGGAACTTATCGTACTTGCTAGCTTGTTTGGGTTTTGGTTCTAGCTCCGTCACAGGAACCTCAATATCACTTTTACTCTCTGCTTTTGGGTCTTTTTCTTCATCCTTTTGGCCACACTGATGTGTTTTTTTCATCCCATCAGCTGAAAGAGGCTCTACAGGAACCGCAAGATATTCTTTTGTCGTGTTTCCTGGTAGGTCGTCTGGCACTAGAAGAGGTGGGATGGATTCAGATGGAGGTTGTACTACGGTTTCTATTTCACCATCCAAGTTAGTTTTTTCTTTCTGGTTCGATTTGAGGTCCGACAAGCTTTGCTGTGTCACCGTCCCGACTTCAAACTCTTGCAGGATTCCAAAGATCTCAATCAGGCAACGGCGGAAATACTCGACGATGAGCTCCAGGAAGCCAGGTAACTACAGATACAGAAAATGAAAATGTCATTTGTGAGCAGAAATGTGTGAAAATGAACAAAAAACATTCAAGATGTTGTTCTTTGGGGTGTTCTGACATGCTTTACATTTACGGCTTTTGATATGTGGAACGGTTGCGGCTTGGAATTGAAGCGGATTTAGGTGGGATAGGAGATGTGAAATGATCTCTTTTCGTTAATGGATGCTACAGCTTCTTGTTTGCTTCAACGGTTAGCTTGTAGCAGACATGCACATTTCACCATTACGTCCCTGATCCACTGGCGAAAAAGACGGTTTGATCCTACCCTCTTTCATCGAGAACTGCTTAATACAACAAAGAGGGTACAGAAAGTGCTTAAGATTCATTGACTGTCTGTGTCTTTTGTGTTGTGTCACACTATTTGTTATTTACCACTGCTCACCCTCAGAAAAAAAAATATCCTGTGACTGTAAAGTGTCCTTGAGAGTTTTGAAAGGCGCTTATAAATGAAATGTATTATTATTATTATTATTATTATTATTATTAGTAGTAGTAGTAGTAGTAGTAGTATTTATTATTATTATTATTATTATTAGGTATCTGAATCAGGTATTCTGATTCTGATTCTGATTCTGTACATTCTGATTCTGATATTACTACTACTACTATCACTACTATTACTACTATGACTACTATTACTACTATTACTATTATTTTTAATAATAATAATAATAATAATAATAATAATAATAATAATAATTATTATTATTATTATTATTATTATTATGTTTGTAATAATAATAATATTATTATTAACTATTTTGTAGGTTTTGCTGTTTTGCAAAAAAATGCTTCTTGTAAAGACAGCAAAACCTACACTTAATCGCCATGGTGGTTTGAGGTTGAATTTAGTTCGTGCTTACAACAGTCTTCTTAGGTCGTTTCCATGTAGGCTTTGTCATGCTGATTAAGTGATACCTGAGCTAATGGGGCAATCAGGGCCAGTCATAGGCAAGAATTAGTCAGGACAAAAGAAGTAATCAGCTTCAAGGAGTTGTCCACTGCTGCCCCAACCTTAGACCTATCAGAGCTGTGGGAGTGGCTGCCTTTACAGCAGCTCCTGTATTTTGTTTTTCGACTTCTTCCTTTCCTTTCCTTTCCTCTTACTTTCATCACATTGCTGCTGTGAAATGTACATTTCTCCACTGCCAGACTAATAAAGGCTAATCCAATCCAAATTTGTTTTAAGGAAGCGGACATCCGTAAGGTAGCTCAAAGACTTCTTTACCTGAGAGAGGTTAAACGAAGCAACAGTACTGTCATCATAGAGCAGAATGTTGATGGTATCAAGCGCCCAGGTGCTTTCTGCGAGAAGGCCAGACTTCAGTGACATCATCACACGCCAGGCCTCAGGCATCCCTGAGATGAGAAAAAAATTGTCATTTAGCTATATTTTACGTTTTAAGACTCGCGCTGAATATTCTGGAAGTCTTGTTTTTGAGTTGGTGACGAGTCTGTACGTGACGTCACTAAAGGACCGCCCCTGACCGTAAAAAAGATGCATTCTCGCAGTTCTTCCATCACATCAATGTATTTTGCTGTACTAGTGTTGCACCCAAAAGCCGCCAGAAGGCCAGAAGAGGGCGTCCAAGCACCATATAAGGAATTTATCAGCCTGTGGAAACTGAGGTGGCCACAGGAGGTTGTGTGCCATTGTGTGCCTCTTTTTTTGGGTGAGAGATTTCCCCCCAATGTTGCCTCAGAATGGCATGGAATAAATTCTTTAATCGATTGCAATCATGTATGCTTTCCTCTTCAGAACTATTTGAATCATATTCATAACTGGATGTGTAACAAGAAAGCATCTTCTGCGAATCTGAAGCCATTGTTTTGATTCTCCAGCAATGCAAGACGTCTTGGCGTGACGTCACGAACTGGGGGCGGGACTTCTAAAAATGCCCAATTCGCAGCTCATTTTTTTGCAGATTTTGGACACTAAGTCATTTTTATTGGTGTTTTGCATTTGACTAAAAATATCATACTGCGTGTTTTGGGTATTTTAGATGCTATAAAACGTTTTTCTGATGTCAGTTAAAAAACAAAAAAGTGACGTCGGTTGTCCTTTAAGATGTAATGTATTATTATTATTATTACTAGTGATGAACAAGAGAATTAATATAATGTTTAGAATGAATGATCTGCGTCACCTGTGTCCTTGGAGGTAAGCTTTCGTCGAGGCCTGAGAATCGGCATGGTGCCCTCTACAGATCCTGGTGGGTAGTTGAGGTCCCTTCTCAGGTTGTGAGGGAAGTGATTCAGAGGTCCGCACCCTTGAGAGCCCATCATGGACATCCCAGGCTTTGACATTTTCATGGCTGACAGGAAAGCAGCTTTACTGGGTGACACGCCAGACTCCAAAGTGCGTTGGAAAGATCCCGGACTGGGAGCTCTGGGCAGGTGGTTCGCCATCGATTGGGAATTGGAATAAGCGGATGAGGGGTGGCGTGATGAAAATGGAGGCATCCCGCCCGATGATGTCATGTAAGGCGACTGACGGTGCCATTGATCCTGCCCCGGTCGCCCGTCCATGTCATCTCTGCCGATGGAACCGTAAGGGGGCATTTGGGACGGGTGTCCTTGTTGATTGGGATAAGGATAACCGAGGTCAGTCCTGGATGGCCACATGTTGGCACCGTCGGCGGTGTGGTTCGGAAGTGGCCCTCCACCCATGATTCCATGCTGGCTTGGCATTGAAGAACCCATTCGATCGCGGGGGTAGGGGTATGAGAACTGTCCTTGGATGGCGCGGTGATCTGGGGCTGTATAGCCTCCACCGTAGTGATTATACATATCTGCCGGCTGGTTGGAGTAGTGCATTCCGTACATCTCGCTCTCGTGCCTCTTGGGTGGAGGACCATACATACCGTCCATGGATCGTTTGTAGCCCTGCTTGAGCAAAGGTGGTTGAGAGTCAGCAATACTGTACACTTTTAACACTGAATCATTTTTATAACATATTTTCTGCATTGGGAATCATTTATATGGCATATTTTCCACACTATAAAGCACATCGGATTATAAAGCGCACATTAACTCATTGACTGCTATATGTGCAAAAATGTGTCCACTCCAGTGCCAGAATATTGAGTTTTAATACAGCGTTAGCAACCTTAGACTCTTCTTGCGTCAGGAAAATAGTTAATTCCCAAATTATATAAGTCTGGAATTATATGAGCTTGAAATGAGAGTGGCTGTCCAAAATACAATAGAATACAAATAGAACTGCTGCCCCCTTGTGAAAAAAAAAAACATTGCCCGAGGCCATGGCCAGCGCTTGATCGGCACCCAAGTATGAAAAAACAACACATGAAGAAATTCGGGAATGGCGTTCTACGTCATATTTTCAATACCTGAATACATTTGTTAATGGCAGTGAATTAGTTAAAGGACAACCAACTTCACTTTTTTTGTCTTTTAACTGACACCGGAAAAACGTTTTATAGCATCTAAAATACCCAAAACACGCAGTATGATATTTTTAGTCAAATGCAAAACACCAATAAAAATGACTAAAATTGTCCAAAATCTGCAAAAAAATGAGCTGCGAATTGGGCATTTTCAGAAAGTCCCGCCCCCAGTTCGTGACGTCACGCCAAGACGTCTTGCATTGCTGGTGAATCAAAACAATGGCTTCAGATTCGGAGAATATGCTTTCTTGTTACACATCCAGTTATGAATATGATTCAAATAGTTCTGAAGAGGAAAGTATACATGTTAGCAATCGATTAAAGAATTATATGTGCCATTTTGAGGCAACATTGGGGGAAAATCTCTCACCCCCAAAAAAAAGAGGCACAAAATGGCGACCTCCAGTGGCCATCTCCGCTTCCACAGGCTTATAAATTCCTTATATAGAGCTTGGAAGCCCTCTTCTGGCGGGTTTTGGGTGCAACACGGTTCTCAGACCAAACATGTACAGCAAAATACATTGACGTGATGGAAGGACTGCTACAATGTGTCTTTTTTCGGTCAGGGGTGGTCCTTTCGTGACGTCACATACGGACTCATCACCAACTCAAAAACAAGACTTCCTGAATATTCAGAGTGAGTCTTAAAACGTAAAATATAGCTATATGCGGTGGAATCTTATTAAAATACGCTCAGTAGAAGTCATTTGAAGCCATTTCACAAATCATGGACACAACTTGTCCGGAGACGTCGGTTGTCTTTTAAATGAATGACATTTTCAAACAGGATTTCGCCATATTTGTTCTTTTTTGGTATCAAACGTGAAAACAGAAATTGTAGAATAGTATAATGTGGGGTATTGTCTTCATTTTCATGAACTCAAAAATATTCCAGGGTTTTATAATTTTCACAGACTACTAATCTTCTTTCTTTAAAATGTATGTTACTTGGGGGTTTTCATGGAATATTTTGGCCTTAACATCAGAAATAAATTAATTTTGTTTTTGGGGAGACACTACAAAACCAATTTCCATTTCTATTCATTTAAAATGGAAAATGATGGCCAAGTCGAGCAAAAATTCCACCTGGAAAAGTAATTTAATTTCAATATTACTTCACATATAAGGCTCATCTGTGTATAAGGCGCATCTGTGTATAAGGCGCACCTTTTACACCGGAAAATACTGTCGTTAAACTCTTTCATGATTGATGAAAGTTCATAGATATTGCGGCATCTCACCTGTTGCTGTTGGTACATCCCAGAAGGATGCATCCCATACGGCATGCCAGGATATTGTGGACTGTAGCCGTCATGTCTTCAACAGAAAACAATTAATAATGACTTTCCATATTGTAACAATAATGCCAACACATGGCAAAACTATGACATCACACCCAGGTTCTGACCTCTGATGTGAAGCATATCGGCTGGAAGAATACACGTTGCCCTCACTGTGAGGTGCCATGCTGTTTTGACTGCCAGGTGGACCCAAGCCCCCCTCCATCCCCATCAAGTGGTCCGGTCTGTTGAGTAAACAACACTTAAGATTTTCATGCCTCGACCGACAAACAGTGGAATCTCTAAAGTGGAGGAGAACCTGAGGTTATACAACCTTCGGGAATATGAAAAGAACCATGTAATGAATTCATTTCATGGTCCATTCATGTTCTTCTAAAACGGTATCAGACAGATTTTAAATTTAGCGATTCCACCGTCAATCCGCACAGACTTGGCATGACGGAGAGATATTACAGATTCATGTAAATCTTGGTGTGGCTCTTATGCTCACCTCCTGTCATAACCTGGTCCGTATGGATACTGCGAGCGTTGGCTTATACTAAGAGCTGCTGGGGGCCGTCCGTACACGTCTTGCACGCCTCCAGGCGGCATTTGTCTAGCCATGTAAGGATCTGCTACTGCCACTGAAGGGGAACAGAATCAGGATTTTAAACATATGTATATTTATATATTTTTATGTATGTATGTATGTATGGATGGATGGATGGATGGATGGATGGATGGATGGATGGATAGATAGATAGATAGATAGATAGATAGATAGATAGACAGACAGACAGACAGATAGATAGATAGATAGATAGATAGATAGATAGATAGATAGATAGATAGATAGATAGATAGATAGATAAATGGGTATGTCACATCTACATATTTCAGTGTATTTATATAAACACACACTTATGTAAACACTGTGAGTAAAATAATATTTATTTTGACATGAATTTCGAAAAAAATAAATACGTAGATGGCCAAAAATGTGTTTTATAAATCAGTCGTAACCCATATCAGACAGCAGGTGGCAGCATTCCCTAATCAATATTCACCAGTTGCTCAATTTAGTCGAGACTGTTTTTAGCATTCGACCCCGAACAATTAGCTTTTAGTCCTCCAGGATGTTCTTCTCTGTCCTCTACCTACAGGGACTCTTATATACTATTTGATGTTTCATAATACTCAGTGAAACAATGTAAACGCACCTTGTTGTTTTGCCCTTCTGTTGTACATTTTGTGAGTTAAAAACAAACAAAACAAAAAAAAATGTTACTGCTGCTCAACCAACCGACCCACGGATCCATTTACAATAGCATCAATCTGATTCGATTCTACAGCGTGTCAGTTCAGTCCAACTATTCATGTTCTATGTTGCGCAATGATAACCTGTACTTAGTTTAAAAAATGACCACGTCACATTTCATTTCACGATGAGGACAATTGACAAGTCTGTGCTTTGTGTGTGCCTCACTCACTCTTCCTCATGCCAGCGAAGGGGTCCTTGGCATCATATTGCATCCTCATCATCATGTCAGGAATGCCGAGGCCTTGCTGGTATGAAGCCGAGGGTGGCAGGGAGGCAGCCCGTTTCTGGAAAGCTGGGTCACTGACGTCTGAGAAGGGATCCTGAACACTCACGCTGCTCCTGGAAAGGGAAGGGATTTATGAATACAGGAGAGGAGTAAAAACGGGAGCGGGAACTGTGCATGAAATGTATAACGTTTCGTGATAAATGAATTCATATTTATAATTTATATACCAGCCTGTAAATGTTGTATT
Source organism: Hippocampus bargibanti (assembly GCF_051943395.1). Classification (NCBI taxonomy): domain Eukaryota; kingdom Metazoa; phylum Chordata; class Actinopteri; order Syngnathiformes; family Syngnathidae; genus Hippocampus; species Hippocampus bargibanti. The sequence continues at coordinate 8,212,014 of NC_142742.1, read as the reverse complement.
TTGTTATATACTCACCCCCGAATTATATTGAGTCATATTAAGATTTTTGCATTGAAGTTAAAAAAAAATCATGCTGGGCTTAATTTTTCTGAATGGCATAACCAAGGATGCATTTGGGAAATTAAAAAAAGGTGCCAGTTGGCCCCCCTTGTGTCTGAAAAGGGGGCCAAATTCAAAAAATGATGGGGCCCAATTCAATTTAAGATGGCCAAAGTATACCAAAATAGATTATTTGGAGCACATTTCTAAATTGCAAATGAAAAACCATTATTTGAGTAAAATCTTTTTTCTAATACATCAACAATATTTATTCAAGTCAAATAATTTATTCACACATCAAATAAACAGTTTCAATTTTCTTTCAAATCCTGTGCCATTTTGATATTCTACAGCACAGGTGTCAAAGTCAAGGCCCGCGGGCCAAATCCGGCCCGCCACATCATTTTTTTCGGCTCGCGAAAGCAAATCAAACTTGTTAAATTCTATGATGATTGCTAAAATCTGAGCCAAAATTTCATATTTTTGGATGTCAACCACAATAAAAGTCATTATTCTTGACTTCAGATTTGAAAACGAGTTATTCATTAATTTGCTGTGTGCTCTATATGTAATATTTGAAGGGATTTAAACATTCTAATGGGTTCCCCAAATTCATAACGGCCCTCGAGAGGAAACCATAACTGCAATGTGGCTCGCGGCAAAAAATGACTTTGACACCCCTGTTCTACAGTATTACACAGAGAACAGACTTAGAACAATATTTCTTACTCGTGTCTGCTTCAACAAATTTCTTTGCTTTGAAGATTTCAAATGCGATGCAACAGCTCTGAATCATTCCCAATACAGTATCTACTAAATTCGAATCATTAATAGCGGTTTGTTTCTTAAAAAAAAGAATGTAGTTGTTTGCTGCCTGTTAAATGTCTTTTAGAGTTTTACTCCTGTTCTCACGCTCCATATTGGAAACATCCGCCATGTTGGATGGAAATATTGCAATGCACCATGGGTAAATGGATATTCGATTAGCCCTTTCGGCAGTTTCTGGCGGATCACAGAACAGCTCGGTAAGGCAAGATGGCAAACGACGAAAGTTAAAACCTCTGATGGAAAACGAACAGTTTTCAATTTTAACTAAATATGTTTCTTTAGCCATTTTAACAGAACTACGTCATATGTAGCGCAGATCATGTAGCAATAAGCGCTAATCGTAATAGACTTGCGCCGGTGCTGGCGCAGTGGAGTTACAAAGTTGTGCTAGTGGCTGTAAAAATGCGTAAATGGCGCAAAGGCGCGGCCCAGATGCATCCCTGCATAAATCTAGTGCTGCGAGATACACTGGAGTTCTTAAATTTATAGAAAAATGTCGGCCGGCTAACAATGGGCGGGTTTCACCATTGTTTGACTGTTTACAGCCGACTCCACTCAACATATAAAACGAGAGACCTACCATTGCATGCAATTGTGATTCCATAATTGCAACATTTCTTGTATTATTTTCATCAAGCGTCTAAAAAAAACACTTGCTGCCCATATGATAAAACATTTATTTTATTATCGGCATGAACGACTACCTCTACCTGCTCAAAAAGTCAAGGAGGACAGGAGGCGCAATGCCCTTTTTGCGAGACTAATATCCTCAAATGTAGTCAAAGTGAAATACGAGCTTTACTTCATCTTCAAATCATAACTGATCAAGTGTGCCAGAGGCTCTCTCGCAATCCGTCTCGTGTGACCTTTAGGTCTGTAAATCACCTCCTCCTTCCTTTCATGAGATACGCATCAATCTGGAAGTGTCAAAAAATATTTTCCAGGGAAAGTGCTTACATTAAATGTGAAGTGTAGTGAATGATGACTGCTGCTACATGCACTGAAAAAAACACTGAATTTAGCGTTAGCTACAAATAACATTTTGTCATGAATCGAGAGGTTGAAGTATGATTGAAGGTACCTATTTGAAGGCACAGGTGTGCCCTGTCCAAGAGGGGTAGGAGATCGAATGAGGTCCACTGCACCTTCTGCAGTGGAACTGCTGCCAGACGAGAGCGGCGTCTGCGGCCCTTGTAGGGAGCCTCCCGAGTTTGCTGTAAGATTGAGATGAAGGGATGTTACGACCGTAGCATGTGGTATGTCATTCGCTTAAATTGCAACGAATATTAGCGTAATTCAGATCGCTTGTTCACAAATATTCTTTGGTGAGTTTTGGTTAGACAGAGGTTCGGTATTAGAGAGAATACTGTGGAATCGAGGCCAAAGTGCTCGCAGGAATGACCTACATAAGAAGTGAGCTGAAGCAAAACAGCCCACATATGGCTATCAGAACAACATGGCGGGGAACCAAGGGGCCAATGGAGGAAGAAGAAGGGCAGCTGAAAAGCACAGAGATGAATTTCTCTGAAGGAACGAGAAAGACCTTTGTGCCCATGTGGAGGGAAAATCAACGCGCAGCCTTTAATCACACCACACGCTGTTCGACTGATTGCGATTTCTTCTCAAGTTCTCCCAAAATATTTTCCATTAATTTTAGTGTCGGAGTAGTAAAGATCGAGGTGCTTAAATTACTTGCTTCATGCAACGCCCTAATTGTATAAATGATAAAGGAATATACTTTACATCAGCTTTGAAGCAAAAAAGAAAAACACATACATGCAGTGTTGGGCCGTCAGGTCGCGCAATGCCTTCTCTGCCTAAAAATATCTGAATCACAGACTAATATGAATGATATTTTGGTCATGAATTCTTATTAAATAATTCCAAATTGTCTTTCACCTTTCTTTCATTGCTTTTCCCCTGTTGTGCTACTTCCAGATGTGTGTTTTTGTATTTAAGCATTTAACCATTCACATTTCAGCTATCATTTAATGCCAGGGTCGGAAATCTACCTGTACGCCTTCACAATCAGTTCTGCAGGCTCTGGAGCATAAAAATAAATGTTGATGAAGCCTGCTGAAAGGCAATGGGAATGTCAGAGTTTTCACAAACTATGATTGGCTAGTCACTAGCCAATCATAGTATAACTAGCGGCGAGTAATAAGCGCATACTGGCCAAAGCTAGCACACTGTATCTATGGCAAGCTGCATCAGGAAATATATTGTTATGAAGATTTAATAGCAGTTTTGTCAACCCACAATGGCCAAAGGAGGAGAAAAAAAATGATTTGGTTGCAGATATACCGTTAAAGCAATTTTCAAGACGACTTTTCAAGAATAGATGGACATCATTAAGGTTGGACAGCTCTGCAGCTAGAAAAAAATAGCAAATAATATTGCAAGTTTATGAGGTCATCAGGATTCCACACGTTCTTAGTAAAAATTCAAATAGTTTAATGACAGTATTTATTACGTTAGTTGTCGATTAAAAAAAAGTTTCTTCCGCCGTCATCTGTACTTGTCCGACGTTTGGCTCCCCATCCGAAAAGCTTCGTCAGTGAACTAAATTTGTGCTGGTAGCTCTGGCGCTCTCCAGAAAGTGCTGAAGAATGAATGACTCTCTGTGTCTTTGTGTTGTCAAAATATTTGTTATTTAGGTTTTTGTTTTTTTTTTACTTTATGTTACTTGCAGGTTGAGTGAACGCTGGCGCGTGTGGCTGCCGCTGCTCACCTGCAGAAAAATATCCTGTGACTGTAAAGTGTCCTTGAGAGTTTTGAAAGGCGCTTATAAATGAAATGTCTTATTATTATTATTATTATTTCCTGGCAAATGACACCCTCTAGTGGACCTGTAGTAATATCACACCACACTCGCAGATGACTGATTCACACATAGCACTACTGAAGGCCTAGGAGTGAAATGCACGATCTGCCACTGGCAAAACTAATGCCAACCTGATTTGATTAAATGTAAGCATTAAAGTTAGCCTCTGCTCTGTGATACCTTACTGAAAAAAATGACACACTTCCCAGGTAAGGAGTAAGAATAGACAACAGAAGAACGGTAAAACCGGGTTAGCCTATTTCGTTGCTACAACACCACCATTCTCTGAGTAAAGACACACAGGACGCAGGCAACTCAAGCTCATAAAACCAAGGGATACAAATTCCCTGAAGCAAGTTTAATGCAAAAACGCCAACCGCTCTGAAAAAAAAAAAAAAAAAACAATAGATGACAAAGACAAAAAGAGGATATGAAAACAGCCTAATGACCATTTAGCATTATGAAGCCTTCCACTGGAACGGCTTTGGTGGCCTATTACTGCGCCAGTTGCAAAAAAAAACAGGCTCAAGCTTTAAAAATTCATATTAATTCTAAATTATTCAACAACGACCTGCGTCTACATGGTCGGTGAGCGAGAGAAGGGAAGGAGAGACGCTGAAATAGAGACAGAGATGCTTATGATGGCATCATGACGGGAGACCTAGAACCATTATTCTTGGCCAAAATAAAAGAGGAGCTCGTTCCCATCCAGCATGTAAACAACGCTAACTTTAACAAAATGTTCCGAAGATGCATGAAGAAGGTGTGAAATCAAGCGCTCCACATTTAGAAGTAGGAGACACGTCACGTGGTTGACATTTTTAAGCGCGTTGGGCTTGTGTTCCTCTTTTCAGCGGGTGACATAATCCGCTGGGATGGGTGGGGGGCAGGGAGCGAGGGCTACGGGTGGGAGTCAGTCAGCCGAGCCACTTTTGTGAATGAAAGGTGACGAGGAGGTCAGGTTTGTTTACATTATACATTCCAGCCCTCATTAATCACTTCCACGTGCAGCCCCGGTGGACATACACCATCTGTGACATCACTGCACTGTGAGGTCTATAAATAGACTGGCAGGGACTCTGGAGGGCAGATGGCTCGTAAAGCAATAACAAATAAAATAAGGTATTGGCAAAATAAGTGTTCTTGACTTAACTCATTCATTGCCATTCGCAAATTTAAAGGACAACCGACGTCACTTTTTTATTTCCTAACTGACATCAGAAAAACATTTTATAGCATCTAAAATATCCAAAACACGCAGTATGATATTTTTATTCAAATGCAAAACATCAATAAAAATGACGAAGAATGAAGTGTCCAAAGTCTGCAAAAAATTGAGCTGCGAATTGGGCATTTTCAGAAAGTCCCGCCCCCAGTACGTGACGTCACGCCAAGATGTCTTGCATTGCTGGAGAATCAAAACAATGGCTTCAGATTCGGAGAATATGCTTTCTTGTTACTCATCCAGTTATGAATATGATTCAAATAGTTCTGAAGAGGAAAGCATACATGTTTGCAATTGATTAAAGAATTTATTCCATGCCATTTTGAGGCAACATTGGGGGGAAATGGATCACCAAAAAAGAGGCAGAAAATGGCGACCGAGCTCCTGTGAGTAATTAATCAGCTCGTTTCCACAGGCTGATAAATTCCTTATATGGAGCTTGGTCGCCCTCTTCTGGCTCTTTTTGGTGCAACATGACGTTTTCAGACCAAACAAGCACAGCAAAATGCATTGATGTGATAGAAGGACTGCTACAATGTGTCCTTTTTTCGGTCAGGGGCGTTCCTTCAGTGACGTCATGTAACGGACTCGTCACCAACTCAAAAACAAGACTTCCGGAACATTCAGCGCGAGTCTTAAAACGTAAAATATAGCTACATGCGGTGGAATATTAATATTTGAAGCCATTTTACAAATCATGGACACAACTTGTCCAGAGACGTCGGTTGTCCTTTAATTGAAAATATGACATAGAGCGCCATTCTTGAATTTATTCAGGTTTTGTTGTTTTTTCATGCTTGGGTGCCGATTAAGTTCTGGCCAGACCTCTAGCAATGTTCTTTTTTATTCCACGAAGGGGAAGCATTTCCCTTATTTCCATTTTAGCTCTTTGTTCCAGCTTCAGCTGTTATTCAAGCGCTATATAAACCAATAAGTATGTATTGCATTGTATTTTGGATAGCCGCCCTCATTTTAAGATCATATAACTCCAGACCCATATAATTTAGGAATTAACTCCTTTTTTCTCATGAAAGAAGAGAGTAAGGTTTCTGATGCTGCAGTGAATGTTTATGTAGTCACAAAACTCAATATTCTGTGAGTCCTGGAATTTGTGTGAAAATGACAAAAACCCTGGCACTTGAGCGCACACATTTTTGCACGTCTCTAAGTGAATGACTTAAAAACCCAATCATATTATTTCTATTTTTTTGTTATTTTTGTTTTATGTCAGAAAGGTGGGCCAAACCTCTCTAATAGTACAATATTTTCCGCACTCAGAGTTGCACATAAAAGCTGTCAATTTTTTCAAAAGCTGACCATGCGCCTTATAAACCACTGCGCCTTGTATATGGAAAGTTTTAAAATATGCCATTCGTTGACAGTGTGCCTCATGATGCGGTACATCTCATATATGGAAAAGTTTAAAACTGTCATTGATTAAACGTGCTATTTATAATTCGTTGCGCTTTATAGTCCGCAAAATATGGTAATATTCAATACAGTACAGTCCATGTCAATGCTGTTTTCGAGAAGATCAATCTGCAGTATCTCATGCAGGTGAAGTACCGTATTTTCCGGTGTATAAGGCACACCGGAGGATCAGGTGCACCCACTATGAATGGTGTATTTTCAAACTTTTCCCATATATAAGGCGCACCTTCAATGAAGCAGAGTTTTCCAAATACAGTAAAGTCTCGTTATATCGATATTCAAGGGAGTCCGAAAAAATATCGATATAACCGGGACTATCGATATATCCGATATCGATATAACGAGACTTTACTGCATAACATGTAAATATATAAAGGTTTTCTAAATATAAGGCACAGCACATTCTAAGGCGCTACAGTAGAGTAGTGGTTACGCACTACTTCTACGGGGGGAAATGGAGTCGGTGGCTACTGACAGTAGTTGCGAGACATGTGCTCATTATTACTTCACATATAAGGTGCACCTGCGTATAAGGCGCCAGGTTATCTTTGGAAGAAAATGGAGTCTCTTGGGTGCGCCTTATACACCAGAAAATACAGTACTCCAAAGTTGGAAAAAAACAACAAAAAGCTATCTCATCGCAGATACAAATTAGCGGTGTGCCCCGAATGCTGCGACGAGCCACTGCATTGCATGCAGGTGAGAAATAGGTTGAGACTGGTGAGAACCAAACAAGCCTTACCAGGTGAGGGAGGCTGGATCTTGACGTGCTTTCTGCTGTCCACCGCAGCTACGCTTCCGCTTCCGCTGCTGCTGCTGCTGCTGTCGGCCGGAGGCTCTTCACCTCGCTCCATTTTACACTCATAGGCAAACAGGAACTGGATATAGTGTTTTTTCAGCGCGCTTGCTGAGCTGCTCGATGTTCCCATGCTCATTGTGGTAGACAGCTCCCGCCACTTCTTGTTCTTGTTTACCTGTGGAGGGGGACAATATTTTAAAATCCATCCATCCATCCATCCATTCATCCATCCGCCCAGCCATCCATTCATCATCCATCCATTCATTCATCCATTTATCCATCCATTAATTAACCATCAGTCCATTAATTCATCCATCCATTTATCCATCCATTAATTAACCATCCATCCATCATCCATCCATCCATTCATTATCCATCCATTAATTAACCATCATCCCCCATCCATCAATCCATTGATTAATTAACCATCCATCCAGCATCATCCATCCATTCATTCCTTCATCCACCCATTCATTCATTCATTCATTCATTCATTCATTCATTCATTATCCATCCATTCATTCATTATCCATCCATCCATTAATTAACCATCCATTCATCAATCCATTATTAACCACCCATCCATCCATTAATTAACCACCCATCCATCCTCCAACCATTCATTCATCCATCCATTCATTCATTATCCATATATTCATTCATTATACATCCATCCATCCATCCATCCATCCATCCATCCATCCATCCATCCATTTTCTGAACTGCTTTATCCTCACTAGTGTTGAAGGGGGTGCTGGAATGCATCCCAACTGTCTTTGAGCAGTAGGTGGGGGACACCCTGAACCGGTTGCCAGCCATGCGCAGGGCGCACAAAAATGAACAACCTTTCACGCTCACACTTACACCTAAGGACAATTTGTAGTGTTCAATCAGCCTGCCATGCATGTTTTTGGAATGTGGGAAGAAACCGGATGACCAGGAGAAAACCCACATAGGTCCGGGGAGAACATGCAAATTCCAGATCGACAGGAAAGTGTATGGAAAGAATTACTACCATGGCAAGGCCTCCAATTTCCCGAACGGCGATGTAGAGTTTCCAGAGATCCAGAGTCTTCTTCCCCACAATTGGTAGTTGGGAAACCGGAGTTCCTCTGTCCTCCATGAAGGACAGGTAGCGGTCCACCCATATCCGTCTCTCTGGCTCCACACCCAGCTCGTATAGTCGTGAGACTCGCTCGCTGCCGGACGTTGACGAGTTTTGGTTGGCTTTCTGACAAAAAAAAATATGCAAAATGAAAGTGTTTTATTCAAGTTGATGCATATAACTCTCTTCGTCCTACAATCATAAAAATGGTCATATCTCTCGCTTCCGAAGTGACCTATATTTCAGATGAATAGTATCCAGGCAATTACAAAGTTTATTTGAGGTCCCTTGTAGTAGTGAGTCATTTTCTGGTGTATAAGGCGCACCAGAGTATAGGGAGCACCCCAATAAATGGTGTATTTTCAAACTTTTTTCATATATAAGGCGCACCGGACTACAAGGCGCACCTTCAACGAATGAAAAACACTTTCCAAATATAATATTTAAATATCAAAAAGTTTTCCATATATAAGGCACACCACATTATAAGGCGCTACGGTAGAGGCTGGCATTACGAAATACTTCTTGTATGGGAGGTGGGATGTAGTCGGTGGCTGCTGATGTTAGTTCTTGTGGCTCAATATTACTTCACATATAAGGCAGACCTGCGTATAAGGTGCAAGAAAATCAAGGCTTTTTGGTGCACCTTATACACCAGAAAATATGGTACTTAAACAATTCCCTCTCCCCATCGGAGTCATTAAGTTTCATATCATATGTACCATATTTTCCGGTGTATAAGGCACACCCAAAAGCTTTGATTTTCTTCATAAGATGACTCCTTATCACATATAAGATACGCCTTATCCGCCGGTGCGCCTTATATGTGAAGTCATATTGAGCCACATCAGGTCTCGCAATGACTGTCAGTAGCCACTGATTACAAGTAGAAGTAGTGGGTAAATGTTTGAAAATACCATTCATTGGGGGTGCGCCTTACACACCGGTGCGCCTTATACACCGGAAAATACGGTACACAATAGAAAAGTGAGTTTATCTCTTTGGTGAAAGTACTTCTGTGACAATGTTTTGCTTTTGTATGACCAATTGAGCAATAACTCGGACCATTGTCCACGTCCATTATGAAAAAACGTGACAAAATATGCTTATTTGAATTGTCCACCTGTTATGCATATACAGACACTCCCCAACTTACAAATAAGATATGTTCCAAATGGTCGTTTGTAAGGTGAATTTGTTCGTAATTTGTTTCAGTGCTATATTTCGTATAGGAATTTATGTTTAAGGCGTATATACATATGTTTAAGGTAATAATAATAATAATAATAATAATAATACATTTAATTTCTAAGCGCCTTTCAAAACTCTCAAGGTCACTTTATAGTATTGGTTTGTACTGAAAAATAACATTTAATAAAATATATGCTCTATAAAGATATGTACATGTACAACTGGAGAGAATACTACATATGTTACGAAAAAAAGTTATTATCCCCTGACTGTAAAGTGTCCTTGAGAGTTTTGAAAGGCGCTTAGTAATGAAATGTATTGTTATTATTATTATTACAAAAATGTTCGTATGTACTGTTGTTCGTAACTCAAATGTTCGTAAGTAGGGGAGCGTCTGTACTGATGGTTTGTTCACATATCCGATTTAAGCTGGGGTACTTACTGGGCTCTGTGGGGCCTTGATAGGCCAAGGGGGGCTGCTTATGCTGTCACTATCATCTCCGTGGTAGGAGGACAAGCTGGCTGGGCTGGGTGAAAGTGGGGAGGAGACGGGCAGAGTACTGCCTGGCGTGGCCGGTTGCGACGTACACTGCTGGGCGCCGGCGCTGCTGTTATTGTGACCGTGACCGTCGTGTAGCTGATTTGGGGGGGGGGGGGGGGGGGGGGGGGGGGGCACCGACAACAAGAGGATGGAACAGTCAGTTGGAAAATCAGAATCAGAAACAGAATCATCTTTATTGGCCTAGTATGTAGAACACACAAGAAATGTGTCTCCGGTAGAACACGCTGCACGAGTATCATAAGAAAAAAGTCATGAAAAATAACTATGAAGGACACTCATAAATGCTTATCTAATTCTTTCATGTAAGTGGTACCTCTCAGGAATAACTGTGAGACAATATGCATAGTATCAAGGAGACACTGGTTCAAGTGAGTACAGAGCTTAAGCTACAATCATTAGAACGGGATGCTTGATGATATCCGAGTGAAGTTGCCGTGCTTTCTCGGCGATAATACCCTCACTCACAATGTCTCCTGCTAGCTGCTTTTCGTTAACACAAATCAATAGAAGTTTTTCAACCTCTTCCATTGCCTGAGACCGTTGCTTAGACAACACAGAAACACCCTTAGCCACACACAATGGTCGACTTAGCATACTGGTACTGGGACTCTAAGTCACACAAACACACACCTCTTTCGTGTTTTTCGATGATCTCCTTCTTCTACGCGATCGTAATTTTCATTTGTGTCCTCTTTATCTTAACACTAGCCTGTGGTGGGGTCTTTTTCAGTCACATAACTGCAAAAGTATTACTCCACTGGATAGCAAACCACGTCTGCACTCAAAGAGTGCAAAACTACTCCGCCAATCACCGTGGCGCTGTTCGACTGTGTGGTTTGGTGTTAATCTGCCAAAAACTAGTCCGCCAGCCACCGTGGCGCTGTGTGGTTTGGTTCGTCCGCCAAAAACTAGTTTGTATGCCAAAATTATATTCTCACGAATTTAATGTGCGTAAGGCAAAAAGTTAGTGAGTTAAAGCGTTCGTAAGCCGAGGTATCACTGCATTTTACATTTTTCTGCACGCACTAACCGCGATAAACGAGGGATTACTGTAAACATCACACTGATTTGTGTCATTTGCATGGATTCAATAACAGCTTCGTCATCCACTAGTTTGTGTGTGCATGCGCATGTGTGTGTATGTAAGAAAACTTGCTCTCGACAGACCAACAGCTAGACAAGTGCTCCGGGTCTTTAAGTGGAATGTTCAAGTCAGCAAAAAGCTTATCTCCCCCTTGCTTTTCTACTTTCCCCTCGTCTGTCTTCTCTGGATCTCTCTGTCTTTAGTGTTTCTGCGCTCATTCCCGCGGCAGACAGATCATCTCTTTTGGGAGCGCGAAAGGTCTCTCAGGCTGCTCTGAATGCCTTTAAATAATTCAAAAAGCTCTTACTACTATAATCAGCAAAAGAAAAGACAGGGATTTCGGAGTGGAAAGACGTGTAGAGCAGGCCTGGCCAACCCGCGTCTCTTTGGCTGATTTCATGCGTCTCTTAAGGGGCTTTCACATGACAAATGTCTGCCATTCATTCCCTATGTACCGTATTTTCATGACCATAGGTCGCGCCGCACATTTTGGAGAAAATGTAAGACTTTTAAGTGCACCTTATAGTGGTGAAAATACGATAGCAAGCTGACCAGGTGACGTCAACACGCATGTGCGTGAGATGAAAATCAATCATTTGAGTCGTAAACATTTTGTGTCAAGTTCGCTCTCAAAATAGCAAAGAAAAAAATGCACAGCAAAACGAAAATATGAAGATGAACACAGGACGTGTTTAACAGAGTGGGAGAGTTTATATTTTTTCGTTGAACGTAATGGCAAGCCATTCTGCCTAATATGTCAGGCGTCATTAGCGCCTTTCAAAGCTTCAAATCTTCAGCGCCACTTTAGCTCACTCCATGGTAACATCGACCAGGAATTTCCAAAAGGGACTGAAGCCAGATTTGAAGAGGATTGTTTAAGACAAGGAATGCCACGAGTCCCACTAAGAAACTGGTTGAACTGAGTTTGTGTTTGTAAGACAGTGTACTTATATATGTACTTAAATATGCCTGTGGTTTTAGTACCCTAGCAGTCAATTTCTGATATATTTGTTGATTTTGTATTTCAAATGTGATATTTATAATAAATCTGGCTGAGCAGAGGTCTGTGTGTATGAGGGATAAGGTGATGTTCATGTGTGCCCATGTGTATGATGTGGCTCTTTGCAGTAACATGGTGAAAAATGTGGCTCTTAGTCTCTGAATGTGGCTCTTAGTCTCTGACTGGTTGGCCACCCCTCGGATCCTCTACACCAGGGGTCGGGAACCTATGGCTCGCGAGCCAAATATGGCTCTTTTGATGATTCCATATGGCTCGCCGATAAAGCTAAATACATATTCTCATTTTTTTCGCCGTTCATTTTCTGTTGGGGCTGCAGTTGGCGGAAAGCACAATTTTGATTGGATGACACTGACCTAGGTTGGCCGAAAGCGCTTTTTTGATTGGATGATACTGGCCGTCATGTTGAAACAGGTAAACGCCCCTTTAAATAAGCCCAACGAGTTCAGCTTGAATGCACCGGAGCATTCGCCTTTGAGGAGAGAAAAGGTTCTGATTCTAATTTGCAATGAAACAATACCATCGAAGAAACAGTCGATTGTCAGTGACATTTTAACAAGCCCCATGTTAAACGTTAGCATCAATATATTTATGCGAGAAGATATTGCAGATAGCAAGTGTGGAAGCTTATGAGCCGTGTGCAGGCTTGCTAGCAGTAACTTTGCCTCTGGACCGGCAAGTTGAATTTCATTCCGATCGTTTGCCTGGATTTTTACCAAACACGAGGAACGGAAAACCATTCATGTTAACGTTGAGTACTATCACAAAGTTAGTTTAAATAATACATTCTGACATTTTGTTGAAAAGTGGCCGCACGTGCGTGTTTGCGTGTGTGTGTGTGTGTGTGTGTGTGTGTGTGTGTGAGCGCGCGCACGCGCGTGCGTGTGGCTCTCACTGAAAAACATTTCTAAATATTTTACTTTTATGGCTCTCTTCGTCAAAAAGGTTCCCGACCCCTGCTCTACACTATAGAGGATCCGATGGAGGTTCACGTGTGTGTGAAAAACAATTGCGAGTGGAGAGAAAAGAGCACATTTTTGTTGTTGCTGAGCCGAGCCAAGTCGATGCGCAACTCTGGGAGGTCGGCGTATTTGCAACGTGTTTGCATGTGTGTTATCAAAATGACATTTAAAACAAACGTGTGATTTTTTTTGTGTGTGTCTCTGCACGTTTATGTCCAAGCGTGTAGTACATATGCCAAGCTCTTGTATTCACCTTGGGCCTGCCAAAAACCGGGAGAGAGACAGTTTGGCAGCCAAAACAATGCATGGTGCAATTAGAAATGATAAATGTTTTACAAAATCATTAAATATGGTGAAAAAACAAACAAAAGAGACACAACCCGCTGTGCTGACGAAGCGTGTGTGAATCAGAACTCATTTGGGGCCGGAAAGAAAACAAAGAGGATAAACGTGAGGGATCAAAGAGGATAAAAGTGAGGGATCAAAAAATTACAAAAGAAGCACGAATATGATTTCTGTTACCTTTTGCTTGTGAGTGTCATTGGCGGAGCCATTGGCATCTTTTGCATCTGCTTTCATTTTCATATCTGGGCTCAACACCCTCTCCCCAGATATTCCAATGGCTCCTTGAAAAAAATATGACAAAAATATTTCATGAGAACACCAAAAAAAAGTACAAATCATGAAAAGTTTCCTCACACAAATTATAAAGCAATCCATTAATTTTACCATGATCGCTCAACGCCCTCTCAAGTGACTTGCTGCCGCCACCGCCGCCGCCGTTTTTGTGTGATTCATTCATTTCTGAAACAAATGGTAGTTTCCTTTGTGAGGTGTGAAAGCTCCAGAACAACGACTAGTATATGACGTCACGGATATTTGCCTTTCATCGTATCCCAACCGCTGTCTCGTTACTCTCGCTGCTATTCCTTATAAAGAAATACGACGCTGGCCCAAGATACTGCACTGCGTGGGGTTCCTCTTTTGACTTTATTTAAGAGAGATCCAAATGTAAGTTTTCCTTCAAAGTGGTGCCATATTGCGCAATAATGGGGCGGGGCTTGCATTCACATGACAGACAGTCATTTCAAAGACGTCGGCGTAACTGCCTTTGGGTTTAAATAGAAGATTGTCCAGACGATATTTCATAGTGGGAGATGGTGAGTTTTCTTCTTAGACAAAAAAAAGTTTTTTTTTTAAAAAATTCATCTACGCTGCAGCGCCGTACGATTAAATAGAGGAATGGCTTTTCACTCTTCCCGGGGCAAACTAGACGACTGATCGTTTTAAGTTCCTCAAATATCAAAGATTGTAATATTTTGGTTTTGAAAAAAAGGTCTTTCAATGCCCTCGGACGAGCCTTCGGTGACAATGTGGCGAGGAGAAAGGCTGAAAGAAATGTTGTTATACACACATTCTCTGTGTGAAAAGAAAAAAAAGAAGACCAAGATGGCGCCCGGGTAGGCACCCGTCAGTCAGCAAGTGCTCTCACAAGTGCTTGGCTGAGTTTCGGGAATTTTTTATTATACATTTCTATATTATATTTGGTATATTTGGAAAGCTTTTTTCATTAATTGAGGGTGCTCCTTATACTTTGGTGCACCTTGTAGATGGAAAAAGTTTGAAAATACACCATTCATTGGGGCTGTGCATTATACTCCGGTGCGCCTTATATACGGAAAATGTTTGAAAATACACCACTCATTGTGGGTGTGGCTTATACTTCGGTGCGCCTTATATATGGAAAAGGTTTGAAAATACACCATTCATTGGTGGTGTGCATTATACTCCGGTGCGCTTTATATATGGAAAATTTTGAAAACACACCATTCATTGAGGGTGCGCCTTATACTTTGGTGCGCCTTATATATGGAAAAAGTTTGAAAACACACCATTCATTGAGGGTGTGCCTTATACTTTTGTGCGCCTTATACAGTATATGGAAAAAGTTTGAAAATACACCATTCATTGAGGGTGTGCCTTATATTCCGGTGCGCCTTATATATGGAAGAAGTTTGAAAACACACCATTCATTGAGGGTGCGCCTTATACTTTGGTGCACCTTATATATGGAAAAAGTTTGAAAACACACCATTCATTGAGGGTGTGCCGTATACTTTTGTGCGCCTTATACAGTATATGGAAAAAGTTTTAAAATACACCATTCATTGGTGGTGTGCATTATAGTCCGGTGCGCCTTATATATGAAAAAGTTTGAAAACACACCATTCATTGAGGGTGCCCCTTATACTTTGGTGCGCCTTATATATGGAAAAAGTTTGAAAACACACCATTCATTGAGGGTGTGCCTTATACTTTTGTGCGCCTTATACAGTATATGGAAAAAGTTTAAAAATACACCATTCATTGGTGGTGTGCATTATACTCCGGTGCGCCTTATATATGGAAAAGTTTGAAAACACACCATTCATTGAGGGTGCGCCTTATACTTTGGTGCGCCTTATATATGGAAAAAGTTTGAAAGCACACCATTCATTGAGGGTGTGCCTTATACTTTTGTGCACCTTATACAGTATATGGAAAAAGTTTGAAAACACACCATTCATTGGGGGTGTGCCTTATCCTCCGATGCACCTTATACAGTATATGGGAAAAATTCTGAAAATACACCATTCATTAGGGGTGTGCATTATACGCCAGTGCGCCTTATACACCAGAAAATACGGTATTTATATATTGGAAGAATGTATTGTAAAGGTTCTTGGTATTTTCTAGCATAATCAAAATAATAGTTGCATGAGTGAGTTGTGTAATTTGAAAGCCACAGTATGAGGTTGACAGACTGACGGAATGACAGACTGCCGATTACACTGGTTTGACTGCAGGGTACACAGGCTGCTTATGGATGACGAATGACGGACTGTCAACATTTTGTTTGGATCAAGATAAATGAATACGTAAATAAAAAGTGGTGGGGTGTGTTTCCTCATAACACCGTTGGCCATATTGTTAAACTTGTGCCGCACGTTCACATTTTAGCTAAAAACAATAACAATACAATTCAGCCTATTGAATGAAGTAATCATACCTGAAGGCATCACATTGTAGGCTGGAGCCTGTGCATTGCCCACGGCTGAAAGATTGTTGCCTGCTGGCCGGCTGTAGGGGGCTGTGGTGCTTGGCTGGCTGATGCTCGGTCCTTGGTACCTATACAAAACAGGACAAGATGATTATTTAGGACAAAAGTAGCTTTAATGTTGTTTTCCTTTCGGCTTTTCCCTTCAAGGGGTCGTCGCCACAGCGAATCAGTGTCCTCCATCTTCAGAGGTATGAGGCTAAAATGGTAGGCTGTGGAGAATATGGGAATACAGCATAAGAACAGACGTCACACGATTGTATATAAATGAGATTTGGCAAGCTGTTGCAACAATAGGGGACTTTTATCTACAACGAAGAGTTGACAACTTATCACTGATCAAATACTGTTCCTCCACAAGATTGCAACGGGTTGAACTGTTCTCAGTTCCCTCATCTCCTTTGCAAATCATCTTCCCCTTCTCCATAAGTCATAATTTAACTAATTACTATGTGCTTTTGGAGAGGCTCATATTATTTGTTTCCATGGCGATGAAAAAAATCAATTCCGGTTACCCCGCCTTGCAGTGTTGCAAGTGACATAAAACGGAGCTTATCTGCAACCTGTTATGGCAATGTGTGTGTGTGTGTTTGTTTGTGCAGTTATCCAGTGTTCAAATGTAACCCTAGTTCTTCTCTAAACTTATCAGAAAGGGTGGTCCACACTTCTTATCTGGAGTTACCCGGACCTCACAAAAGCGTTGAAACAGGAATGTGTGTGTGTGTGTGTGCGCGTGCGTGTGTGTGTGTGTGTGTGTGTGTGTGTGTGTGTGTGTGTGTGTGTGTGGTTGGTTGCAGGGCTGAGGGGTGAGATGAAAGGATGTATCTTTCATGACATGCTGGGCAGTCAAAGCCACTGATGAAGAAGTTGAAAGGGAACACAGTTTGCAGAATTTTTGCCTCGATCTAGGTCTGAACAAGATTATCTCATGTATGAAGAGAGAGATAAGGAAGATATGTAACATGATGTGAGGATATGATAGAAGAAAGTTGGAAAGCTGTTGAGGACAAATGATGAAATGTTGGCTTGAGACAGACAAGGCCGTGTAGGCTTTTGCCACATATATTGAAACAAACCTGTGCTAATTAAATATATGTTGTTTTTTACTCCTGTTGAAATTGTATTTTATGTATTTATGGACTTTATTTGAATTTATTTATTTTAATTTGAATATATTTATTTATTCATTTATGTATTTATTTTTATTTATTTCCATACTTACCTATTTATATATGTATTTATGTAAGGGACTTGTAAATGAACTGTATAATTATTATGTATGTATGTATGTATGTATGTATGTATGTATGTATGTATGTATGTATGTATGTATGTATGTACTGTATGTATGTACAGTATGTATGTATGTATGTATGTATGTATGTTCTGTACTGTATTTATTTATTCACCCATTTATTTATTTTTTATGTATGTATGTTTTATTTATGTATGTATTTTATGTATGTATTAATTTATATACATACTTACCAATGTATTTATGTAAGGCACTTGTAAATTACATGTATTATTATTATTATTTATTTATTTACGGTCTGTCTGTCTGTATGTATGTATGTATGTATGTATGCATGTATGTATGTATGTATGCATATATGTATGTATGTATGTATGTATGTATGTATGTATGTATGTATGTATGTATGTATGTATGTATGTACTCTACTGTATTTATTTATTTCTATGTATATTTATTTACATACATACTTATCTATTTATTTCTGTATTTATGTATGTATTTATTTCTTTACTTTAGGTCTTTGGACTCTTTATCGTTATGAAGGGTTTTGGAGTACTTCCGATGCAAAAGTTTCCAGCCGATAGGTATAAATGCTCGATAATTGATATTTCGATGATTGAACACATACACACATACACATTCACACACACACGCGCACACCGCTTCTTGTGATTTGTTTTATCATATAAGGCAGGTTGAGAAGAAATAAGATTTAAAAAAATAAAGAAAAAATTAAATACCGAGAGACAGACAAAAACAAGGTACAGAAGAACACCAGCTGAGGTTTTATCATTTTTTGTTGTTTTCAACAAGAAGAAAAAAATATTTGGGTTTATATCAATCCCATAATTTCTCACTGGCATCCGCTTTTTTGTTTCATACACAGCGGTAATGCCTCATGTTGGAACTGATACATTTAGCCTAAGAGGAGAGATTGGCACGGTAAACCTCCAGATAATCTCATCTCACAGATGTAATTAGTCATAGAGCACGGGTGATGATACATACATATGTAATCCGTCTACTCGGGGGGGAGTGGGGGGTACACTGGGTACTTCCGTCGAAAAAAAAACATTAACGAGCACCAAAGCGAAGCTTATCTGTCCCCATTTCTTAATGGTTGGCTCCCTATTTGCTCCTTAATAAGCACAGGGTGAGTCAACGCACAAAAATATACGTTTTGGTCTGTACACTCTTCGGATTAAAAATGTTTTCTTTGCAACTAAATATCTCAGAACCTATTTTCCTTTGCTTCTGCACCCACTCACAGCAATTGGAGATATGGTCTCATGCGAACGGTCAAAGTATCACATCAACAACAACAGCGGTTGGAAGCTTTTGACTGTGCTGCTCTCCCATTATGACTAATACATGTCATAAAAAAGGCCATTAGCAAGCACTTGATGGACGAACTGCACTGTGTTCAATCACACTTAATATATGCGCATGCAACTATCAGGGAAGGGGTGGTAAAATGAGCAAAACAAATTCATCTTGCTCTCAGTCATCTTTGCACCAATGAGGGAAAAATAATTTTTGATGTACGTGTGATCTGGAAAGAAAAAAAATGCAGTGGAGGGGTTAAGAAAAGTAAAGAAGACAGGACGGAAGCCCATTAAGTCCCCAGTTGACTGAACAAATGTGTGAGATGATAAAGGAAGGCATACATTGAATTCCACGTTGAGAAATATAATAATGCTCATTTCTTTTAACACTATCAAATCATAATTACACTATAGGCCCCATTTATGGAACGTTAGTGCAAGCAGAAAATGGGCACAAACTTGTCTGCTTATTTAAATTGAAGAATAAAATGGAAGGTGATTTTCTCACAGGGTCCAACTAGGACTACAAAATGTGTCCAATTGCTTCACAGTTCATTTGGCACATTTGTAGGAGAATTGAGGCAAATACATTAATTTAGCAAACTCAATGCGATTTACTTAACCCGAGAAGAATAGGTTGATTTTGACGTCTTAAAATAGCAGACTCGAAAGGCAGGTGCAAACCGGCATGCCCAGCAGTGCCATAAAGCTCAGGAAACACATTTCTGAGATAACATTTACGAAATGTCAGAAACATTCTTGTGACATATTGTTAATTCCGATATAAATATCATGCTTTTGAATGCTCTATGAGGCTGACTTTGTGCCTGTCACAAGAAGGAGTCATGCCTAATCACAAGCTCAGCTCTCAATTTCTCTGCTTTCGGGTTATTTTCGATGAAAAGATTTGTTCAGCCGTCATCTGTACTTCTTTGAAGGAGTCGGATGTTTCGCTCCTCATCCGAAGAGCTTTGTCAGCTAACTAAAGTGGTGCTGGTATCTCTGGCCCTGTATATACAGTACATCCCTAATGTCCAGAGGTGGCGGTGCCAGACCTCTGCTTTGATCGGTCCCTGCTCTAAGGTTGGGGGCGGGGGGGGGGGGGGGGGGGGGGGGAGCAGTGGACTACTTCCTGAAGCTAATCTGATTGCTTCTTTTGTACTGTCTGATGATGTTCTATGACTGGCTCTGATTGCCCCATTCGCTCTGGTATCACCTCATCAGCATGACTAAGCCCACGTGGAGGACACCAGCCACACCAGGATACACCATCACAAACTGCCTTGCTCGAGAATCAAAACAATGGCTTCAGATTCGGAGAAGATGCTTTCTTGTTACTCACCCAGTTATGAATACGCTTCAAATAGTTCTGAAGAGGAACGCATACATGTTTGCAATTGATTAAAGAAGGCCTTCTGGGTCATTTTGAGGGATCAAGACTGATGTGTAGCGTGACAGAAAATGCACAAGGTGGCACAAGGTGGCGCACAAGCTCCGTTGGAAATGGGCTGATTTGTCTGCTGGGAATTTGTGTCAACTAGTATCAAATAGTAGTCTTGGTGCAACACACAATGATTCACCATCGAGTTATTTATATGTTTACCTTCTAATTTCGCCATCAACACGCATCAACATGAAGTTTTCAGACCAAACTAAGTACCCAAAATGCATTGGGTGTCGCTTTATTGGTCAGGGGCGTTCCAGACGTGACATCACGTCAGGCATCGTCATCAACTCGAAAACAAGACTTCCTGAATATTCAGCAAGAGTCTTAAATCTTTATGCGGTGGAATCTTTGTAAAATACGCTCAGTAGAAGTCATTTGAAGCCATTTTACAAATTATGGACACAACTTGTCTGGAGACGTCGGTTGTCCTTTAAGCTAACATTGGGAAAACTATGCAAGAAAAAAAAGGGAACAATTTGAGAAGACGGCAAATCATTTTGTTTTCAGAGTGTAGATCCATCCTAAAACCAGACACCACACAGAAACTAACCTGCGAGTTGCTATCTTGATGTCACAAAATGTGACCATAAACACACTAGCGGCCAAAACGCACAGCGTATATGGACGAAGGCCAACAGAGAATGGCTTGTATACACTATAGAGTAGTGCATCAGTGCATGTTGAATCCTGTCCTTGCGTCAATGCGCAGGCGGGTGTGCTGTTGCCAAGGGATCGCCATAGTTACGAGGTGCCAGCCAACCATCTGACTCTGTGTCTCCAGAAACGGCAGCGCCTCGCATCCTTTCTGGGTGGTGAAAAGCCGGGCTGACACCTCCCAGCGCCGCTAACTGGAGGAGACAGCACATGCACTGAGACCACGAGCAGTGTGAAGATGACAATGCATCGATCCAAAGCGCCGCATGCGCATTTTGGGCAAGGAAGTGCGGCGGAAAATGTCAGAAAAAGAGCCAGACAAAGACGATTTCTGGATGGACTGGATCAGCTGGAGGCCATGAATTATATATGAACTCAATCTATCTGCTCTTAGGGCAGGTGGGCCTTGCGGCGTCAAAACCACACACACACACACACACACACACACACACAAACACCAAACCCCTGCGCACACCTGCACAAGAATAAAGGCGGCTTTTAACATATTAAATCCAGAGAAAAGCTACTCTTCTCTTCACTCTCCTCTGCCACCTCCGCCCCAAAACATCAAACAGTTGGAAATGGAAGGAGGAGAAGCCATTTATTTGGCCCATCTAATGAAAACACTGCGCTCCACAAGCCTGCCAAGACTGGAAGCGACAAAGTGCCAAAGGCAACCATCCCCGTTCCTGACATTCAAGTACTGCTTTTATTTATTTAGGAAATTTACTTACTAAGGAGGTCAGAAATGAATTATTTGGCGAGGATTTGCCTGGGAGCACTTTTCTCCTTCTCTTTCTACATTTTTCTCTCTGCAATTTCTCTTTGATTTACACCCCCCGGCCCCTCCTCTCTCTAAGCTTTGCACTTTTTCTATTAAGTGCTTATTTTTGCGACAGCGCCCTTTCCTACAGCTCCAGTAATATTTTGTAGAGTGTCGCCGGAAGCGCTGGAAGTCACTTGAAAAGCCATTTCTGTCCTCAGAAGAGGCTGCCAAGAAAAAGCTTATACCTTTTAATTCTACCAGCTCTCCTTTCCTTAATTCCCCTCCATCAATATATAACCCTTCAAAGAACAAATAAATAACTAAAGAAACAACTAAATAGAAAAATACACAAATTAAAAAAAACAAATAGACAAACAACCAAATAAATAAATAAATAAATACACAAATAAATTAAAGAAATCGACAAACAAATAGATAAACAAACAAATAAACAAATAGACAAACAAACAAACAAATAAATAAATACACAAAAAAATTACATAAATAAATACAGTGAGACCTCAATTTACAAACTTAATTGATTCCCAGACAGAGTGTGTAAGGCGAAAAGTGTGTATCTAAAAAAAAATTCCCATAGGAAACCATTTAAATGGGAATAATCCGTTCCCGGGTTTCCATAAAATATACTTTTCAACTAAATAAGCCTTAAAACTACACACAACATACCTTATTCTATGTATAATAAATGTGCTATTGTATTGTAATGAAAGAAATACACTGCACTGTATAGTTAAGTCACTTTATTTACATTTGTGATGGTCATTGATGGCTGTTGCTTTCTGACTTGTAAGGTCTTACGAAACTGAGGCATCACATTATCATTCATCATGTTGATGATTCTCATAGCCTTTTCTGGATGGAACTGTTCAATAAAAGCCTGCACATCAACTGCTGAATGGCCTGCTTCTGCTTGTCCTCTTGAAGGCAAATCAAATTCTCTGTGTTGATGACCCCATTATGGTCAGCAACAAGCTCCTCGATGTCATCTGCATTCACTTCGAGTCCCATGGGTGCTGACAGAGATTGTATTACAACAAAAGGCGCGAGTCCGATGATTCCACGGACGCGGAATAAAACGCGACAAAAGATGGCGGGCGGGGCGAATAAAATGGCACACTGGCGATCGGAAACCGGAGAGCAACAAACTTACACGATCGCGTCTAACAATCAACTCGTGCAAAGCAAACTGTTAGATTTGCCAGCACAAGAGACAGCGGTGCACTTTTGTCGTAATCATGTCACTGGTGAGGTGACAGTGACTCGTTGAAATGAAATGAAATTGAAGTGTCGCGAGCGGCGGCCCTGCCCCAGCTGTCAACTCGCACGTGACAATTTAGCGTGACTATTGACACGCTGTTCCGGTGTGTGTGAAAACATCAGCTCTGATTGGCTTACCATGACACATGACTCTACCCTTTAGCCAATCACAATCACTTCTATCGCATCTTGACAGGGGGTGCGTTCAAGTGTAGCAACACAAAAACGTTGGCAAGTGTTTATCCCTGCTCATACAATTAGACAATGCTTTCCAAACAGCCTAGAGTCATAAGAAATCGTGCGCTATTCTCGAACGTGAACGCACCCCAAGTCTTGGATGACAAATAAACAGAGCAGAGTAGACGTGTACGGCTGGTAGTTTCTTCAATTTATTCATAGTAACGCACCACATTTGAACTGAGGCTGAACACGAGCCTGTGGTATTTATTTTCCGGTCCCATAATAGTAAAATTATCTGCAAAAAGCTCCTCGGAGGGGATGGACGTGTGAATTCAGAGAGAGGGGGTGTGGCAAGTAGTGCCGGCTGGAGCGCTGTTCGGTCGTGTGCTTACGCCGAAGATCACTCCGGCAGATCCGAAGGTCGTGTGCTTTGGTGTTCCAGCCATGGTGGGTGTGTATTATGAAAATAGTGCTTATTATAAGGTTTAATTTTAATAAATTTGACGTTCGTAAGACGAAAAGTTCGTAAGATAAGGTGTTTGTAAGTTGAGGTCTCACTATAAATATATAGACAATAAATAAATAGATAAATAAATAGAGAAACAAACGAACAAACAAAATGGACAAATAAACTAAAATAAATAGACAAATAAATAGAAAAACAAACAAACAAACAAAATTAAATCAAGAAATACATAGACTAATAGATAGACAGACAAACAAACAAAGAAATTAACAAATAAATAAATACACAAATAAATTAAATACATAAATAAATACATAAACAAATAAATAGACACATAAATATACAAATAAACAAATAAATGAACAAATAAATACAAATAAATTAAATACATAGACAAAAGAACAAACATTTACAAATAAATAAATAAATAGAAAAACAAATAGACAAACAAATAGACAAACAAACAAATAAATAAATACACAAACAATTTTAGTAAATAAATACAGCGACAAATAAATAGACAAACAAAGAAATTAACAAATAAATAAATACACAAATACATTAAATAAATAATTACATAAATAAATAAAACATAAATATACAAATAAACAACTAAATACATAGACAAAATAACAAACACATCTAAAAATAAATAAATAAATAAATAAATACACAAACAAATAAATAAATACACAATTTTAATAAATAAATACAGAGGCAAATAAATAGACAAACAACCAAACAAATTAACAAATAAATACACAAATAAATTACATGGGCAAACAAAAGAACAAACGGATGAACACTTACATAAATACACAAATTAAATAAAATAAATGAATGAATACACATTAAATTAATAAATTAATAAATTAATTAATAAATCATTAAAAAATTGCTTCCACAACTTTAGCTTAGACAACTTCTACGTACTTCGCATGGTATTGAAAACATGCCATGTGAGTTACACTTTCCAAAAAACAAAACAAAAAAACAACAACAACTTTAAACTACTTAATTTCTGACCAAGCTATTGTTGTAATTCTGTGCGAGTAAAATACGTAACCCTCATATCTAAAGTATGAATCCGGATTGAAATGATGTACTTTCTTTGCTATCTCTTGTAATGAAGGGAACGAGGCAGCTGTGCAGTTCACACAGGGTCGATGCATCAAAGTGGGAAAGCCGACATGTGCAACGACTAACAACATGTTTCTCGGACGGAGGAGGAACCTGGGCTGAACGATTTGGAATGTTACACCGACATTCCAGAGAGCAAACGGGGCACTGGAATCTTTAACTGCAGGTTTTCAAAGGGCGATTTTCTCCTGATATCCCTCACATGTGGGATCTGAGAGAGGAAAACATAAGAAGGCAGCACTGGAAACACACCGAGGACAAAAAAGAAAATTGGGAGGAAGAAAGACTGAATGAGATAAAAAGAATCTGGGCTCGCCAAACAGGAGAGGAAGGGAGAGGGGGATTCAGGTGGCAGCGTTTGTACAAAAACAAACAAAAAAGAGAAACCGGTGAGAGACACAAGCCGGCAGTTTCAGCAAGAACAGCAAAGAGTTCCAGTTAAAAAAATGGTGTTGATATGACAAAGATGTTGCAGTAAAAACAATATTCAATTTGCTTCATGAGGCACCAAATGTACGTCGAAGTTTGTCTCTGCAAAAGGTATGGCAGCAATGTTTTGATTAATTATTTTTTGTGTATTTATTTATTTGTTCATTTCTTTGTCTATGTATGTGTCTATTTATTTTTGTGTGCATTGATTTATTTAATTTTGGGTGTATTTATTTATTTGCCCATTTATCTTGATTTGTTTTTTGTTTGTCTATGTATTTAATTTATTTGTGTATTTATTTGTTTATTTCTTTGTTTGTTTGATTGTTTGTCTATTTATATGTCTTATTTATTTATTTTTAGTGTATTCATGTATTTATTTTTTAGTTGTCTATTTATTTATTTGTTCATTTGTTTAATTGTCCATTTATTTATCTCTCTATTTACTTATGTATTTATTTATGTATTTATTTATTTATTTATTTATTTGTTTGTTTTTTGTTTGTCTATTTATTTACTTTATTTGTGTATTTATTCATTTCTTTGTTGGTTTGATTGTTTGTCTATTTATGTGTCTATTTATTTTTAGTGTATTCATGTATTTATTTTTTGGTTGTCTATTTATTTATTTGTTCATTTGTTTTATTTTCTATTTATTTATTTAAGTATTTACTTATGTATCTACTTATGTATTTACTTATGTATTTATTTATTTATTTATGTATGCATGCATGTATGTATGTACGTATGTGTGTGTGTGTGTGTGTGCGTGCGTGCGTGTATGTATGTATGTATGTATGTATGTATGTATGTATGTATGTATGTATGTATGTATGTATGTATGTATGTATGTATGTATGTACGTACGTACGTACGTACGTGCGTACGTACGTACATACGTATGTATGCATGTATGTATGCATGTATGTATTTGTGTTTTTATTTGTTCAATTCTTTGTTTGTTTGTCTATGTGTATATTTATTTATTTATTTTTGGTGTATTCATGTATTTATTTTTGTTTGTTCTATTTATTTGTTAATTTGTTTAATTGGCTATTTATTTATTTATGTATTTATTGTTTGTTTGTTTGTCTTCTTGTTTGTCTATTTATTGAATTTATTTGTATATTTATTTATTTGTTCATTTCGTTGTTTGTCTTTTTACGTCCATTTATTTGTCTATGTATTCATTTATTGAATATTATTGTGTATTCCTTTATTTATAAAACAAAACAACACA
This sequence comes from Hippocampus bargibanti, assembly GCF_051943395.1. NCBI lineage: Eukaryota > Metazoa > Chordata > Actinopteri > Syngnathiformes > Syngnathidae > Hippocampus > Hippocampus bargibanti. Next base: position 8,185,666 of record NC_142742.1, on the reverse strand, counting down.
ATTTCCCAAATGTGCAATACATGCTCAACAAATGTCAATTTACCTTTGATAGGCTAAACTGCTCTTGCACTTTTTTTTTAAACAAAACCAACTGGAAAAAAACGCGGACACCTTTTCCTTCTTTTCCCAAGGTGGCCGGCCATGTTTGTACAAGTTCCCCTGACAAGGTTCAGTAGGAGTTCAAACCCCCACACCAAGGATCCCTCAGCGGCCCCGCCATTGCATACACTGAATATATTCACCCCCCTGATAGAAAAAAAAGAACATCCCAAAACTCGTATACTGTTACGGCATCAAAGTGCTTTGCATTCGTGTGAAGTTGCTTGGCGGCTCCTCCGCCTCTTGTGTTTTCATCGTCTCACCTGCGGTGTCCTCCCATTTTTATGTCTCGACAGTGCAGCATTCAAGGCTTCACGCAAGCCATAGTTTGTCTGTCTGCGTGAAAATGCCACTTGGTGTACAATGCCTGTTATCAAAATGTCACACCTTTGACTGGTTTGGTGACAATAGGCATAGTTGAAAAATGGCTCATCTAAGTGTTTCACCCCTGTGAATGAACTCTTTTGCTCACAGTCACCACTTGAAGGGAATTGACGTAATTACTAATGCTTGAACATAAAGTAAAAGATAATTACGTAATGATGTTCCAATGACCGCATGATTATTGCACTTATAAACTCATTCACTGCCAGACGATGTGCAAAAATATGTCCACTCCAGTGCCAGGGTTTTTGTCATTTCTCACTCAAATTCCAAGACCCGCAGAATATTGAGTTTTAGGACAACATCAACATTCAATGCAGCGTAAAAAACCTTAGACTCTCCTTTCATCGGAAAATCAGAGTTAATTCCCAAATTATATGAATCTGGAGTTATATGAGCTTGAAATGGGGGCGGGAGTACAAATATGCAAAAGCTGCCCCTCGTGGAACGGAAAAAAAACATTGCCAGAGGTCTGACCAGAGATCTTTATCGGCACCCCCAAACCCCAGAAGAAAAAACAAAACCCCAACCAATTAGGGAATGGCGCTCCATGTCATATTTTCAATCCCCCAAAAAATTCGGGAATGGCAGTGAATGAGTTAATCATCCAATCATGCTAGTTGCACTTCATATCTGCAATGTGTCATTAGGTATTACCGAATTTTCCGCACTATAAAGTGCACCAGATTATTAAAGTGCACCCCCAATGAATGGTGTATTTCAAAACTTTTTCCATACATAAAGCGCACCGGATTATAAAGCACATCTCCAATGAAATACATTAAAAATGGTATTTCGCTATAATTTTCATTTTTTAATGTCAAACGGTAAAATAGAAATTGCAGAATAGTATAATATGCATTTTGCTGAACTCAAAAATAGTCCAGGGTATTATTAGAGTTTAACACAATATACTAATAAACCTATTTTTCAGTGATAACCAATCTTCCTTAAAAGGACAACCGACGTCACTTTTTTGTTTCTTAACTGACATCAGAAAAACGTTTTATAGCATCTAAAATACCCAAAACACGCAGTCTGATATTTTTATTCAAATGCAAAACACCAATAAAAATGACTTAAAGTGTCCAAAATCTGCTAAAAAAATGAGCTGCGAATTGGGCATTTTCAGAAAGTCCCGCCCCCAGTTTGTGACGTCACGCCAAGACGTCTTGCATTGCTTGAGAATGAAAACAATGGCTTCAGATTCAGAGAATATGCTTTCTTGTTACACATCCAGTTATGAACATGATTCAAATAGTTCTGAAGAGGAAAGCATACATGTTTGCAATCGATTAAAGAATTCATTCCATGCCATTTTGAGGCAACATTGGGGAGAAACGATCACCAGAAAAGAGGCACAAAATGGCCACATCCGTTTCCACAGGCTGATAAATTCCTTATATGGAGTTTGGACGCCCTCTTCTGGCGGCTTTTGGGTGCAACACAAGGTTTTCAGACCAAACAATACAGCAAAATACATTGACGTGATGGAAGGACTGCTACAATGTGTCTTTTTTTTTTCGGTCAGGGGGCGTTCCTTCGGTGACGTCACGTACGGACTCGTCACCAACTCAAAAACAAGACTTCCTGAATATTCAGCGCAAGTCTTAAAATGTAAAATATAGCTATATGCGGTGGAATATTTTTAAAATACGCTCAGTAGAAGTCATTTGAAGCCATTTTACAAATTATGGACACAACTTGTCTGGAGACGTCAGTTGTCCTTTAAATGTTCTGTTTTTGTTTTCATGGAATATTTTGGCCTTAACATTTTGAGAAATATATGAATTTAGTTTTTTTAAACTAATATGCAAAAATAAGCAAGAAAAAAACCCCGCCAACTTTTACATTTCTAATCGTTGTGCGAAAAATGCAAAATTCTGGCGAAAAATTCTGCTTGGCAAAGTTTTGTTCTTTTCTTGTTTGGGTGTCAATAAACCGCTGGCCATGGCCTCTGTCAATGTTTTTTCCTTATCAGAGGGGGCAGCATTTTCCTATTTTCCATGATAGTGCTTTGTTCCAGCTTCAGCTGTTGTTCAAGCGCCATATAAAATAATATGTATGTATTGCTTTGTATTTGGGACAGCCACCCTCATTTCAAGCTCATATAACTCGAGACCCCAATAATTTAAGAATTAACTCTGATGAAAGAAGAGAGTCTAAGGTTTCTTACGCTGTATTGAATGTTTATGTAGTCCTAAAACTCAAAACAGTGACACCTCCTTGGTTTACGAACTTAATTGGTTCCCAGACAGAGTGTGTAAGGCGAAAAGCGTGTATCCCAAAAATTAATTTCCCATAGGAAACCATTAAAATGAGAATAATCCATTCCCAGGTCCCCATAAAACATAATTTTGTACTTTTTAATTTTCTAAGCCTTAAAAATACACAAAATATACCTTATTTTATGTATAATAAATGTGCTATGGTATTATAATTAAAGGTTTTATTTACATTTGTGATGGTCGTAGATGGCTTGATGGAATGGATAGCTTTTTGCATAAAGTGTCTCAAGGAGCTCTGGGTTGTACATATTGGAAGTTGTGATATTGCAACAGCAACAGATGCAAGCAGACACACTTGAAACATCATTAATAGCTGGTTGCCTTGCTTGTCTTTTCATTTGAAGTTGAACTGATGGCTAGTGCGGGTTATTTGTGGAGTCTGACTGATGGGAATTTTAACCTTGCAGTCTACACTCTGCCTTTGAACTATCAAAGTTGAAACAAGTCCACATTTTGTAATCCGAGGTATCACTGTTTTCTGTGGGTCCTAGAATTCAAGTGACAATGACAAGAAACCCTGGCACTGGAGTGGACACATTTTTGCACATTATTCCTATCTAGGGGAAGTGGAATTTTCCAGGGAGGTCAGCATATTGCTTTTACATCACTCTTCAGTCGTCAACCTATCAGTTGAAGACACACCATCAAGCGTTTTGCTTTCTTTGACACTATCACTTTTAGGACCATTATGATAATGTCTGTTTGCATGTACCTGCTGTGCATTGCATTGATTGATCCTGGCCCGGTTGCCGTCGTTGCCGCCGCCGCTGCCTCCTGCGTCTTACGGTTCGAAGTGCCTGAAGCTGGAGGGCCCATTCCTGGTCCTGTGGACTGAGGCATGCTTGGGGAACTGGGTGCCATCGTTGGATACGCTCTGTTGTAATTTCCTGGTCCATGATTACGTCCTCCGAGGATGGGTTGACCGGCGCCGTGGCTGTTTGCGTTCATGGCCAAATTGTTGTTCATGCCGGGGCCGGGGACGCTGTAGTTCGCGCTTGTAGTACCACAATAGTTGGAGGACCGAGGGTAGTTCCCTAAAATGGAGAGAATGCAGTGGTCAGGTGACACATGGGCATTATTCATTTGCTGCAAAAGAAGGCACTTTGTATTATAATTCAATGAATAATAACAACAACAACAACAATAATAATAATAATAATAATAATAATAATAAATTTCATTTATAAGCGCCTTTCAAAACTCTTGACGACACTTTACAGTCACATGATATTTTTTCTGCGGGTGAGCAGCGGCAGCCAATGAAGTGTTTTCATATCCAGGGCGCACCACATTATAAGGCGCATGGAATCGAAGCTACAATAGTTGCTGTTGTTATGCATCCACGAGATGGAGTTATGCTAATTGGTTAATTACAATTGGATCTGACTAATCATCACCAGTAGATGGCACAGGAACACGAACAAGGAAAGATCTTAATAGGAAATATAAAGAGACCGTGACACCAAATATAAGGCCCATCGTATTATCGGGCACACTGTCGGCTTTTAGGAAGATTAAATACTTTTCGGTGCGCCTCATGTTGTTAAATTGGATTTGGAATATTTATATTACTCATTGTTACACATTGTTACATATTGTTACTCATCCAGTTATGAACATGATTCAAATAGTTTTGAAGAGGAAAGCATAAATGTTTGCAATTGATTAAAGAAGTCCTTCCGTATCAATTCGAGCCGTCTGAAGTCCAATGTAACTCTCAGAAAATGCACAAGATGGCGCACAAACTCAGTTTGAAATGGGCTGATTTGTCTGCTGGGAATTTGTGTCAACTAATATCAAATACAGTAAAGTTTCGTTATATCGATATCTGTTATATCGATAGTATTGCTTATTACGATACTATTTCTATGAACGCAAGGAGAAAATTTACATGGCGCAGGATCGGATATATCGATAGTCCGGTTATATCGATATTTTTTCCGACTCCCGAGAATATCGATATAACGAGACTTTACTGTAGTAGTCCTGGTGCAACAAACAACGATTCACCATCGCGTTATGTCTGTGTTTACCTTCTAATTTCGCCATCAACACGGATCAACACGATGTTTTCAGACCAAACGAAGTACCCAAAATGCATTGTGTGTCGCTTTCTCGGTCAGGGGCATTCCTGACGTGACGTCACGTCAGGCATCGTCATCAGCTTGAAAACAAGACTTCTTGAATATTCAGCGCGAGTCTTAAAACATAAAATATAGTTATATGCGGTGGAATGTTTGTAAAGTGCGCTTAGTAGAAGTCATTTGAACTGATTTTACAAATTATGGACACAACTTGTCCGGAGGTGCGCCGCATAGTTTGGTGTGCCTTATATATGGAAAAAGGTTGAAAATACACCATTCACTGGGGGTGCGCCTTATACTCTGGTGCACCTTATACACCGTAAAATACGGTGTATAAGGTGCAAAAAACCATGAGTGTAAAATGAAAAATATAAAAAAGTGAGCCGAACTCCGATTCAGGACCAACACTGGAGGCCAGAAATGATTTGCGGGATGTCGGTTTGGTGACATTCTTCCTCGCAGCAGGTTACTGGTTCGCCTAGGGAACGATTGCCAAGCTTAAGGCTGACTTTGCGAAACACTTGAGACAAGCTTTAATCTGCAGTAAATGCTTTCTTGCTACCCTGGTGTGCTGCATGCCTGCCAAGCCAGAGGCTTTCCTAAGGCGCACTTAAACCCCCCTCCATTTTGGCTCTAAAAGCCCGGTTTCACTCTTGCACTTGCTGCAATGAGAGATGACAGAAAATCACCAAGCTGTCAAAGACAATGTGTACGTACATTCAGTCTCACTAAAACACAGTAAGCGCAGTACACAACATACACATACACACACAGGCGGGCTATGAATGCACGCTCGCACACGCATACAACATTACACGCTGCCCTGTAGCTACTAGATTTTTTTCTACCAGAATATTTCAGCCTGGGACAAATCTCATGAAAAGTATAAAATGAACATCTTCTGATGTGACGGCGGATATTCATTTTGATTTAATATTGTTACTTTAGCATGGCCGCCCTGCTTAATCCTCTGAGAATATGTCTGGAAAAGAGGATCAAGTCCCTTTAAAACTTGAAGGCTTTCCAAATGACAATACAGACACTCCGCTACTTGCGGTCATTCGAGTTACGAACAATGGTACTTGAACATTTTTCTTGTATCATATGTAGTTTTCTGTCCAGTTGTGAATACACAGATGTTTATAGAGTCTATATTTTATTAAATGTTCAGTATAAACCAATACAGGTTACTTTTACAAGCCTTAAACATACTTATATACCCCTGAAATATACTTAAATAAGGCTTAAACATACATTCCATACAAAGTATAGCACTGAAGCAACTTAAGAACAAATTCACCTTACGAACGACCGTTTGGAATGTATCTCGTTTGTAAGTTGGGGAGCGTCTGTACGGTATTTTACAAAATGTTTCTGAAAATGGAAATGGGTTCTCTTTGATCCTTGCAAGTGAAACAAGCATATAGGAGCGAGAGTACTGCAGACAAGGGTCAAATGTCTGTCCTCCAAAGGATCAAAATAAATGGGTTCTCGCTCAAAGCGAACAGCTGTGCTCGAATTTGTCCAGACATTGTCACAAAATCCATGATTGGAGTGGAGGGGTGAAGAACCAAATTATTTTTGAGCAGGTTTTGCTGAGCTGGTAAGCTGACACCTGTTTCTTCAGCCGTCATCTGTACTTCTTTGAAGGTGTCGGACGTCTCGGTCCTCATCTGAAAAGCTTTGTCAGCGGACTAAAATTTTGCTGGTAGCTGTGGCACAATATATGTCCATAATGGACAGAGGTGGCAGTGCCAGACCTTTGCTTTGATAGGTCCACACTCTAAAGTTGTGGGGAGCAGAGGACTATTCTCTGAAGCTAATCTGATTACTTCTTTTGTCCTATTTTATTATGTTCTATGACTGGTCCTGATTGCCCCATTTGCTCTGGTATCACCTAGTCAGCATGACTAAGCCTACATGGTAACGATTTAAGAAGTCTGTTGTAAGCACGATCCAAATTGAACCTCAAACCATCATGGCGATTTAGTGAAGGGTTTTGCTGTTTTACAAAAATTGCTTCTTTTACTCCTCTTTCAAACCATTTATTTTCTTTAGCTAAAATTTGGACCTCACTGTTGTCAAATGAGTGGTTGCTAGCTTTTAGGTACAGATGTACTGCCGATTGAGGCTCACTAGCATTATCCCTGCGATATTGATAAAGTATTTTTTGAGCATTTGTTTTGTTTCCCCAATGTATTGCTCTTTACAATCTTCATTTTTACAACATATAGAATAAATGACATTACTTTGGTTTTCATTTGGCAGCCTATCTTTTGCAGAGATCTGGCACCGCCACCTCTGAACATGAGGGATATGTATAGGGCCAGAGCTACCAGTACAATTTTAGTTCGCTGACGAAGCTTTTCAGATGAGGAGCGAAACGTCCAGCACCTTGAAAGAAGTACAGATGACGACCGAAGAAAACTTTTCATCGACCTCTCGTGTTCACTTGACTCAGCTATATTTCCTGGATCCGCCATGGGGAAAATGACCAGTAAAAATAAAATGTTCTTGACCGAATGGAGAATCCGAACGTCATAGCAGTTCTGTCTTCAGCCCCAAAATGCTGCAGACATAACGTGTGATTACCATGTCTGAGACTTTGCAGCAATGACAGACATATTTTCTCATCATCAAGCAACTCCCAACATTGCGGGTTATTCTGGGAATGGAGCCCTTGGATGTCTTTCCTATCAGCCTGGGTGGACAGTTTGCTGAAGACGAATGAGGCCCCAGTCAAGAACCTCTCATGGCGCTCTGTTGACAGCTGTTCAGCCCCAGGTCAAGCCATTTTAGGCTTCCGGACTGCCAAGACCAGACATAAACTGCAGAACTTCAAGAACTATGGAACTTCAAGAGGACTAAGTCTAATTTGGATAATCTATAATCTTTTCTTATTTCAGTGAGGCTAAAAAGTGAGTTATGGTGTCTGAATTTTTTTCATAAGTCTTTATTTCAAGGTGAATTGAAACCAAATCTCTTAGTGAAGCTTTATGGTGGGAATGAATAAAAAGAAAGAAAAGAAAATGTCATTAAATAGAGTGCTGCCCTGATGTAGCACCATTTAAATTAGCGTGGACGATGTCGGGTCGGTAGACGAAAAGAAAGACGAAGCAGCCGTTCCTGCTAAACTTTCTTTAGCGTCTTACTTGATTCCAAGAGGAATCACTCACCATCCGAACAATTGCCATTTTTCCAAGACATCATCTTCAAGGACGGACACCGCACTGACTGAGAATGAAATTGCAGGCCAGCTATTGCTTGAAAAAGAAGTTCAAGATGGCGCCGGTGTAGGCAGCCGTTGGCAAGTGCTCCCACGAGCCTTGCTTTTTTTGTGTTGTCGTGTGGACCGGATATGAATTGTTTTTCAGCATTTTTGGCCACGACATTCATCAAGGACGAGATTCTGCTGAGCGGTTGCGCCTTTTCATCTGTGCTGTATGTCATGCATATTAGCATATTTGACAATAAAGCTGACTTTGACTTTGACTTGATTGGGAGGATTGTTGATGCCATTTGACTGTCATGGCTGGACAGCTCTGGGGCGATTGTGTTTTTTTGTGCCTGTAATTGGCAGCATTTTCACAACCCCGCTTTGTCCGGTGTAATGGTCGGTGCTGTTGGACAGTGTGCAGCTGGATAGGTTGAGGAGCCGACGATGAGAAGAAAGGAGTGTCAGCATATATGGAACTGTGAGTCGCAGCTTGGAATTGAAGAGGATTACTCGGGACAGGAGATGCAAGGCCATCTCTTTTTGTCAATGGTGGCTACAGCTTTGTGTTTGCTTTCAACATTTAGCTTGTAGCAGACGTGCACATCTCACCATGACGTCCCTGATCCATTGGTGAAAAGGATACGTTGATTCTCTCCACTTCTTCGGATTGAATGACTGTCTGCATCTTTGTGTTGTCATTGTGTTATTTTTGTTCTTTTGATTTCAAGATGGTGCCTTGACAGTGGTTGATTTAACAGCAGCATTCGTATTTTGTTTTTCTACTTATTTTACTTGTGTCTTCCTTTCATTACTTTGCGACAGTGAAATGTAAATTTCTCCAGTGTGAGATTTATGAAGGCTAAATCTAATGTAATCTAATCTAATTTAATCTAATCTTTTTCTGGACTGGGACCACTTTGGTCAATGCCATCGAATCTACAATCCATCCATCTATTATAAGTGTCACGTGTGAACTGGCAAACCTAATCCTAGGTGACATTGGGTCAGAAGAAATAGAGTATTGAGTGGGGAATTGGTTCGTTTTCACTTGCTATGTGAACTGTTACACTATATGAGTTCAACCAAAGGTAGTCAATCACATACTTGTATTACCATACAGGTGTGTGATTTACTACCCTTTGTTCCGTGGTCTGTAATTTTTGGTCCTCTTTCCTGTCCATGTGGCTCATTGTGAGCTTGCTGCCTTTGGAGACTCTTGATGGTATATATAGCATGGAGAAGAAGACAGAGTGCTCATGCTTCTTCGTTCACAATTACATGGAAATTCCCAGCAAAGTCACGCCTCGGTCGGACACTATATTCAGCGCTGGTCTTAATCTTGCGAGTCGCCTGGGAGGGCTCAAGTGTGACCAAACAGATTACTGTCTATTTCTCCCTCAGCAGGAAGGACTGGGCATGTCTAAGAGCCGAAACACTCATCAACGGCCCCCAGGATACCCCCCCCCCCCTTAAACCTCTGTCCCTGGTCCCATTCCCTGGCTATGATGGAGAAATATGTAATGGTGAACAATACACTTTTCTGATTTGAGAGCTCTATCAACATAGATTAGAAATATGATTACATGACTGCGTGCTAGAGATTCCTCCCAACATAACAACCCATTTCAGGTGTTGGTTGGATAATGAAAGATCGTCAATGAATGGCACAGATGTATTTGTCGAAAATATTGAATATATTTTAGTACTATGGGTGAGAGATAGAGAGCATGTTCTAATTTGCATACAGATTTAGGTGTGTTAGGGTCATAAAAATGGGATTTTGCAACATTCCATTGAAACATCTGTGGAGGCTCTCAGTCATTGATGAAAAAGTTTCCTCTCCTTTAAAGGTGTCGGACATTTCGCTCCTCATCCAAAGAGCTTCATCAGCAAACTAAAGTTGTGCTGGTAACTCTATCTATCTATCTATCTATCTATCTATCTATCTATCTATCTATCTATCTATCTATCTATCTATCTATCTATATACATACATACATACATACATATATACATATACATATATGTGGTGGTCGGAGCACTTGGGGCAGTGACCCCCATATCGATATAACAGATCCCGGGAACAACATATATAGAAAAGCGCAGTGCTGGGAACAGCACGGATACTATATATATATGGTGGGTGATATATATATATATATATATATATGTGTGTGTGCATGAATGAAAAGGGGTCCCCAGAAAACATGAAAATGCATAATTGTGTGTGTGCATGTCCGAAAACTGGTCCCCAGAAATCATGAAAACGTGTGTGTATGTATGTGTGTGTGTGTGTCAGAATTTAGAAACTGCAGGTTTTACAAGGTATTGTGTTTTCGAACGTGCTGCCTGCATGGTCATTAGCAACAGAGTGCTCAACCCCTCAAGGATAAATTGCTGCGATGGGTGGTGGTTGTTTGAGGTGGGTGGGATTGCATGATGCGTGAAGGAAATGAAGCAATGGATGGAATAAAGAACAGAACCCAGAAGGATTTTGAATTGTTTCCTGTAATGCTATGACATCCTCCTCCCCTGTCAGTCTGTGTTGGCTCAGAACAATGCGGAACAACTGTTGGGACCGGGGAGTAATATCAACAACATAACCTCCCGTATCCACGCATATCATTATACCGCGTGCTGTCATGGGATTTGAACAAGTGAACTTCTATCATTTGAAAAGTGTTCGGTATTTGTTGGTGAATGATCAACCATCAGTGGCAGGTATCGTTGATCTAACCTTACGAGTGCGCACCACAATCAGGTCAATGTTTGGGTATCCCTGATACGATCCAGGATGTTGCCAAGAAAAGCAAAGAACAGAGTTCAGGAACTTGGAGAACCTTTCTGTGTTAGATAATGGCTTGCTAATTTGTCAGTCCACGAGGGAAGGGGAAGGGAAACAGATGGAGCTGTCAGACCTCGAAAGAAAAATGACCAACAGCTGTCCTCTCAGAACTCAAATGATAGTTTGGGTTCTGGCTATGTCCTGGAATTCCATTTGAATTCCCCAATTGGTGATGGAACCATATTACCAAGATATGGATGGAACCCTCAAACCTCGCACGCCCTTTTTATACGTGTAAAAGGTATCTGAAGGTCGAAGATGAAAATCAAGACCACTAAAGCTGAGGTTTAGATTTATTTATGAAACCGTAGAGGGTAGAAGAACTCTTTTAGAGGGACGTGAATTAGAGAGTGTAAAAATGTTCAACCCCTGAACATTTTCAGGTCAGTGCTGCGGTTGTTGATTCTTGGCAACCCACTTAACACATCAATACTTTCTTTCCAAAATCAGCTTTGACGTCCATTTGCGCGCCTTTCCACCGGAAAATACTCTACTGTCACAGAGTAGGAACCAAACTTGTGCATCTTGTATAAAAGTCAAGCGATTGAACCTTTACATCTTAAGTCAATCAGAACATTTTGTTATGTCGAACGCAATTACCCATCATGAAAACAATTAAAAAGTAGCACGATTCAAATGTAATCGATGTATTTAAATACACTCCAAAGCAGGGGTGCTCATTACGTCGATCGCGATCTACTGGTCGATCGCGGAGGTAGTACTGGTCGATCGCCGCGTGACAGTAAAAAAAACATTTGTCAGCCTATCAAACGTCCCGTCACTTGATTGACATACAGGGCAACCATTCAGATGACAACTGAATTTTTACCGTTAGGCCGCCGTGCATGCGTAAACGGCCCTAAACACAGCAAAATTTACAAGCTAGTCAGCGAATTACCTCAGATTTTAAGCCCTTGCTAAAACATATGGTGCATATGACATTGACTTCACGCCGAAAAGCCAGCTAAGAAAGAGAACGGTGGAGGAACTAAAATCCCAGTTGTCCGGACAGAAAGTCATTTTTCACTCAACATACTTCAAAAGCGAAAGTCGCCACCGAAGCATCTTTCCGGGTGAGTCACGCCATCATTAAAAACAATAAGTCCTTCCAAGACAGAGAGATCGTAAAAGAAGCATTCGTTGAAGCAGCTGACTCTTTGTTCAGAGACTTGGACAGTTCTGTAACTTACTCACACAGGAAAAGTACCCCAACTTGAGGAAATGTGCTACCTCCTTGACTGCATTATTCGGCTCCACTTATTTATGTGAGTCAGCCTTTTCCTACGTGAAGATCATTAAGTCCAAATACGGTTCCACCATGTATGATGAACATTTATTTGGAAATGTGCTTGAGGCTGGCTGTCAGCAGCTACTGTCCGGACTATGCATCCCTGGCTGATTCAATTCAGTGCAAGTCATGAAAGTAAACTCAGGTAATTACAAAAAAAATGTTAATAGTTATTTATTATTTGATGTATATGTAGTTATTATGTGTGTTGTGCAATATTGGCTTATTCAGTTATGCAAGGTACATCAACATACATTGTACATACAAAGAATCCTTAAAACATTTGAAAATAATGATGTTTTGCATTTTTGTCTTGGTAGTTTTTGGAAGTAGCTCGTATGCTGAAAAAGTATGAGCACACCTGCTCCAAAAGATTAAACCCAAAAGAATAAGGAACAGTCACATACCGATCAGACAATGTCACGCTTTCTTTGAAGCTAATGTTAAAAGAGACCATCTGATGACATGGGCTAATATTTCACGATACCGCAGATAAACCTTGATGAAATCATTGCCATTCTAGACTTACCTCACCATTTTTGCATGTGGAGGTGGAAGAGGTTAGTCTGAAGTTCAAATGTCTCATTAATATTTTGAGAGTCACACCCATAGAGAGTCACACTTTAAAACTTACCAGATAAGACAAGCTGTGACTTTGTGTTTTTGTGTGTGTGTGTGCGAGAGGGAGACGAAAAGAGGATGGATGTCTTTCAAAATCAATCCTTTTATGTTCCTCATTAGCACGCTCCTCTTTGAAAGCAATGACACTGAAGCCAAGGCCCAGGGTGACTGCCAACTAAGGGCCAATTAAAAAAAAAACAAAAACAAAAAAAACGGAAAAGAAAATGGAAAATAAAATGTGATTTGCTCATCAAGAGGCAAAATCCTCCGCGACCTTATATGAAAGACACAAGGCATCATAGCGCAAAAAGTGTTTTTCATTACGATTCCGATCTCAAAC